>NC_072796.1:115180463-115325463 GCF_028583425.1 Eublepharis macularius | reverse complement strand
AGCCACGCCCCAGCTAGAAAATAGTAGCCTGGCCCAGGAGTTGCCAAAAGCCAAGCCACTCCAGGTGGGGCTATTGGAGGCACTCTGCAGGAAGCCCTGGGCAACCAGCCAAGGAGCCGCAGCTGGACCCACCTTCAGCCATCAGCTCAGCCAGGCAGGCCGGGCTGCTAGCCAGGGGACTGCAGCTGGACAGGCCTGCAGCAATCAGCCAAGGCAGGGAGGCTGGGCAGCCAGGGAACAAGGCACAGCTGGTGCTGGTCAGTGGGGCCAGATCAGCTACCCCAGCTGCGACTGCTTGGTGCAGCCCAAGACCAGGCTGGAAGAGGGGTGGGACAGTAGAAGGAAGCCCTATAAAAGCTGGCTGGGAAGAGCCCTGTGGTGGTGGGTGTGAGTAGGGAGTGATGATGTGGAGTGAGAGCGGTGCGATGCAAGCGTGGAGGTTTGGAGGAGAGCTCTGGGAGGAAGAAGCGAAAGAGGACGCAGAGGGTAAGCAGGCCAGGTTGAGCAGGCCAGCGAGTGGACTGAGAGGGAGTCTGGGTGAGGTATACCGCCCCTCCTTCCACAGAGCAGGGTCCTGCAGAATCCCTGGCCCCCCTATGACGCCAGGAGCAGACCGCCCAGTGCCACGCCCAGTGGCAGCGGTGGCAAGCCCTGACAGTGGTTTAAAATATTCTTACTAGAACCCCCAAGTCAACTAATACATCTAATGTGGCAAGACTTATTTTTATCATATGGCAAATGCCTTTTTTGACAAACTGTGTGAACTGTGATTTTCGTTGGATGATAACTTATTTAATTACTATTCAGATTATTTATTGAAAACTATAACAGAAATAAATTTGTCACACAACTGGTCTGGGTTACTTACTGATTCATACAGGAAGTGTTCTTCTTTGTATTATGATTATATTCCTACAACTTCCTTTAGAGTTCTAATTATTTGGTTACCATAAAAATTCCCAAACACAGACGCTTAATTCTTATGGCAAGATGTAATTCACTCCCGACAGCCAAAAATACAAGAAGGCTTAAAGGTATTCCCTGGACTGAAAGAAATTATTCTTGTGAATCTGGAGCAATAGAGACCACCTCACACATGCTGTTATATTGTCTTTTGTTTACTGAAGCTAAGCATATTATGTAGGAGCCCCATGGTACAGAGTGGTAAACTGCAGTGCTGTAGCCCAAGCTCTGTTCACGTCCTGAGTTCGATCCTGGCAGAAGCCTGGTTCAGGTAGCCGGCTCAAGGTTGCCTCAGCCTTCCATCCTTCCGAGGTTGGTAAAATGAGCACCCAGTTTCCTGGGGGTAAAGTGTAGATGACTAGAGAAGGCAATGACAAACCACTCCATAACAAAAATCTGCCAAGAAAACATTGTGATACAACGTCCCCCCCATGGGTCAGTAATGACTCGTTGCTTGCACAGGGGACTACCTTTACCTTTTTTAAGCATGATATATTGGGACCTCTTGTCAACTCTGATGTTCAGTGCTCTAGTAATTATATTATTTTGAAACTGTTGTTTTCAAATGATGTAGGTTGGCTATACACTGTTGCTAGATTTCTTGCATATGTTTTAAAATGATCATATTATTTATTATTTTATCAATTTGCCCCATTTCTGTTTTTTCTATAATCCCACCAATCTATGATTGAAGGGATTGAAAATGAAATAAAGTTTTTCAAGTTTAATTAAATTATTGTCACTGTCATTTTATAGTATTTGGTAACCGTATATTTTTGTATTGATTTGCTGTTTTAAAATTTGCTGATAAAAATGAAAACACCTTATAAATTAACCTTTGTCTCTTTGTTTATAATTGTTTGTACCCACCCCTCTTTCTTTCTGAACGATCACTGGTATCATTTAAGTCCTCTTAAATCACCTCCACCTCTTTCTCCACTTCATAGCATGTTCTTCCACTGTAGTGAGTCTCATTTCTGTACTGCACCACAGATGGGTACCTTTCAATTTTTTTTGGCTCTGTACCTCATAGCGTTCTCTTTTCTCACTCTCTCTGTACTCCCATCCCAGTTATCTCCAAGTATCTAGCCCCTGGTGGCTCCCCTTTTCTCTTTCTCTCCGGCCTTTTAATATCTTTTCTTTCTAATGAGTCTGGTAGCAGCAACATTCAAGGCTTTCATTTTTCCAGCAACTGACACACTGAGGGACCTTGAACATGGCTGTTTATTACATTATTTATTTGAAATACTTGCCTTTCAGCCCAAGAGTTTTGTAGTAACTTTACATCACCAATACAAACACACACAACCCTCCCCCCACCCGAATTATATTAAAGCAAAGCCAACAAGAAAACCACAGCAGAAAGAAAACTACATAAATTACATAGCCATGTAAACCACGTGAATTGCCATGTAAACTGTCTGACACTCAAAAATATTAAGATACTTATATGGGGAAGACATTCCATTATCAATACGTAACTGCCAACAAGTGCCTATCCCAAGTAGCTACTTATGTTGCCTCCAAAGATAGAGGCATTCAGATTTCATTAGACCTCCAATTAAGTTTTAAATATATGCCATAGATTACTGAGAGTGAAACAGTGCTGGCTGGAAGAGACTCACAGTGCAATCATATGCTAAGTTAGTCCAGTCAGAGGTTTGAATGGAATAACTCTTCATAGGATCATACTGATGGTGTTGGCTAAGGAAAGGTATTAATACATGTGCAAAAAAAACCCTCAGCCCATACCTTAGAAAATGTACAGATTGAAGCCTTTCCCTTTAGTGCTCAGGATTATGAAACAGTTTTTTCACATCTGGCCGTCCTAGGAAGATACTAGCTACATTATCTTTCCAGAGAATATAGCTGTTCTGTAAAGTATAAAAGGAGGTTTTCCCCTATAAACCAAATTTAAAGCAGAACTCTGCAAAGAGGAATGATTTTTTTTTCTATCAGCACAAAATGAAGAAAAAGGACAAGAGAGGGAGAAAACTCGACTCTTATTTGTAACTTGTTAGATTTATCCAGTTTTCAGGTCATTGGCAGTATGCCCCACCAAAGGGGGGTGGGGAAGGAATTGTGGATCTGAAACCTAAAATAACTTTAGCAATCCACATGTAAGTGAACAGCAACAATCATTTTTTCACTTTTATTTTGCTCTCTCAGTGTTCATATCTACAAAAGCCTCTAACCAGTAGTCAAGATAAGTGTTGAACTGAGAAGTATTGATCCAGTAATAGCAGTTCAAGCCTTGACTGTGAGTCCTTAACCCTCCAGACATAATGTCATAGCCTCTTATCCTTGCCTCTTAACATTACCTGCCTATCTCTTCAGAGCTGTCACCTATGGTAATACAGTTCCAAAAGCTTTCTAATCATTACTCATTCAGGCAGCATTTATTCCGTAGCCAGCAAGAAAAGTTTAGGTATTGCTTTGAGTTCTGAAGAAGAAGAAGAAGAAGGTGTTTCTTCCCAACTTCCATTGTGGCTTTTATACAATAATGTTCACATGAAAATATTGCAATACATAAAGTATTAAAGCTGAGCAGAAAGTTAAGATATCATAAACACAGCAGCAATGCTGCCTGTACAATGTTAAAAGGGAACTGAAGATAGGTCAGTGTTAAGTGCAAGGTGCCACCTGGAATAAAAAGTCTTCTTATACAGAACAGGGACAAAGCAATAGATAGGTAGCATCACAATGCCAACCATACTGATGGTGCAGTAAGCATCGAAAAGCTTCAAGCACTAACTGCACAATGATAAAGCAATTCCTATTTAATTTTTGCCAGTTCAATGGATAAAAACACAAAGCTAGTTACACTTGCTCGAAAGCACTGGGCTGGCGCATGGGGCAGTATAATATTTCCATGCAGTAGAAAGGGGAATGCCTCGATTCAGCCTTTAAAAAATTAACTATGTGGCCCAGGCAGCTCTTTGTTTTTAGATGGAGTGCAGCTCCAGCAACTGAACGTGGTTAAGTATGGAGTCAAGTAAATTTAGTCATGCAGGAATCACTAGGGCAATTCCCTTTCCACAATGGCTGGTGAGTGCATGACAGGGAAAGGAGTGAAACACGATTTGCTCATGCTTCTTTTGGCTTGGTCTGAGAAAACACAACTGAAAAGTGGCACCAGCCCTCCCCTCCCCCCCCCCCAAAGTGGCATTGCTTCTCATCCTAAAAACAGCACTGTGTGCAAGACATTACAGGAACATCTTGTTACCTGCTTGGACAGCTGCTTGCTGGGTGAGATGTAGCACCTAGGCATGGAGCAGGAAGAGGGAGGCCAGATAAAATGACAATGGGAGCCACATGTATATCATGGGCTCCTTGTCTATACCTCTGATGGAAATGCTAAAATAATGTTTTGTACTTGTGTACCAATAGTACCACAGACAAAGCCCTGGATTTTATGAAGACAAATTATGCTTCAAATAGCAGGGTCTGACAACTTTTTCGGATTATATTGATGTATATGGATGTACACATGTACATATATCTTGATGTATATGGTGTGTACACACACACACACATTCATGCACATAAGCGCGCACACACACACAAACACATATGGAGTTAGAGGGACAGACCCAGGTTCAAATCCTTACTCTGCCATGGAGACTCACTGAGTGGCCAGTAATCTAATTGATAAGTTAACACTGCATATATTACAGAGGCAAAATCCTGATGATTTAAGGAGAGGACCGAGCTGGTTTACCGTGAAGCTGGAAAAAAAGCTTCTAACCACAGGAAAAAACCAAATCATAAAGCACTACAAGCTATAAATCTGTTTCTTCAGAAGAGTGTAATTCCATCGAAAAGTCTGTTCAAGAGTCCTTAAACTATACCATTGCTATTCTTTCAGGTTTCTCTGGAATGAACCTGAGTCCTCATCCAGTCCATTACTAATTTCAGGCAATAACTTCCATTGTATTACTGTTATTTGAAGGAAAAGATATAATTAAATGTCATCAGCATAGACTGGGTTGCCAGTTCCCCTTACCCTCCCAGCACTCACCTGCTGAAGGTCTTCGTACATGATCAAAGCACATGCGCGATCCCAGGAGTGACATCATAGCACAGGCTGCAAGAGTGATCCCATGCTTCACACCATGCCAATTCTTAAAGAATCATCCCATTTGGGGCCCAAATCAGCTCCATGCAAAGCATGGGAGCACCCTTGCCTGCGCAATGACATCGCTCCTGGAAAAGACATTGTTGCGATGCACTGGGAACACACTTTAGGAGGTCCCTTCTCTCCACCTTTCCCCTCTGCCAGCCAGATGAGTGGTGGCAGGGGGCAGAGGATGGGAGCAGGGGATCCCCCACCAGGAGACTGGCAACACTAAGCATAAACGACAATGTGTTTCAAACACTCTGACATTTCCTAGTTGTTTCATGTAGAAGTTAAAAAGCACAAGCAGAACTACTAAAAATTAGTGTCACTGGATTCCATAAAAATTAGTGTCACTGGATTCTAACTCTGTGTATACAAAAAGACATAGTATAGCTTATGTTATCAAACAGGAAAACCAGAGGGCTGTACCCGTCACTCTGGCAAAAGAAGGCAAGGCCAAATGCTGATGGCACAATGGGAAAGTAAAAAAAATACAGATAATAAAAAGCAACAACAGTGCACTTATATACTGCTCTTCTAGACAGATTCGTTCTTCACTTAGAGCGATGAACAAAGTCAGTGGCACGCTTATCCCCATAATACAGCTGGAGGGCTGAGAAGAGTGGCTTACCCAAGGTTGTCTGCAGAGTTCATGATTGTAGTGGGATTTGAACCACTATGCTATAGCAGCTATCAATCTCTAATCATGTTTCTCTCCAGTACTTTTCCTACAGCTGCTGAATTCACAGAGAAAAGAAAGCAGAAAATTTCCCACTTTTCACTTTTCCACTGCATCATTAACATTTGGCCTTGCCTTCTTTCATTATAATATCAAAGCGATTAAAATGTCCAGGAGAATCAGTAAGAAAACAGATCACCTTATCTGTCTTCCAATTAAGGTCATCTTCCAGCACAACCAAGGCAGGCTTTGTCATGAAACTAGGCCTAAATTTTTACTGAAATTATTTCCCCCCCACACACACACAAAAAAAAGAGCATCAAACAGTGTAGTCCTAAGAAGGGTTACATCCTTTTATGTTCACTAAATTGTGTTAACATCTGCTCTCCAACCCTAAACTTAAAAATGGTTGGTATAGGTTTTTGTTTTTACGAGTGGAAATATACGTGCCTGATTCCTTTGTGTTTTTTTACATAATTTAATGCCAATTTAACACCAGCTGTACACAATTTATATATTATATTATATATATTCCACTTATATGCAATTGAAGCAAAAATAATATAAACATTGCATAAATAGAATGGGAAAAATTCAGCACGAAGGAAAACAGGGTTGACATACCTGTAACTTATGTTCATCGAGTTCTTCTGTGCTGACACACATGGGGACTGCGCAGGCGCAGGCCAGCCGCCGGAGAATTTTCCATAGCTTCTATAGCTCCGAAGGGGCCGTTCGTCGCGCGCCTCAGCGACCGTTTTCCCGCCCAAACGGTCACGTGCTCCTCCAGCGACCAACGGCCCCTTCCCTCAGTTCTCCTTGCCGCCGCTGAACCAATACACATAACCACAACCTGCATAGACATCAATATTTGTTATAGCCCACACAGCATTGTGCATTGGAATTCACAGCGGGGTAGGAGGGAGGGTTGTGTGTCAGCACAGAAGAACTCGATGAACATAAGTTACAGGTATGTCAACCCTGTTTTCATCTTCGTTCTTCTGTGCCTCCACACATGGGAGTGTACCAAGCTTCACACAATAAGGAAGGTGGGGTGAAGTCCAACACAATTTTATTGTATCACACAAGAACCATCAACAAGTGTAAACAACATATAACTATACACAAATATACATACAAAAATAACACATATATACAATATACTCCCATATATACACACTTGTATAAGGATATATTCAATAAATATATATAAGCATATATACATATAAAACATACAACTACAAAATTGTAGCATGATAGCGTAGCATCCCAGGAACCCTTAGGAAAAAAGGGAATGCAATACAGCCCTGGCCACAGCCACATCTCGCCCTGTATCCACATCTACAGCATAATGCCTGACAAAGGTGTCAGCCGTGGACCAGGTGGCTGCCCTACAGATGCTGGCCAACGGAACCCCCCGGAGGAGAGCCGAAGAGGCAGCCTGGGACCGCGTGGAATGGGCCCTAACCTGCAGCGGGCAACTCGCCCCAGCCAGGGAATAGGCCTTACTAATGGCCGTCACAATCCACCTGGACAGAGTCTGCGAGGAAGCCCTATTGCCCTTGTCCTTGGCCCCAAAACACACGAACAGGTGAGGACACTTTCTGAAGCCCTTTGTCCTGTCCAGATAGAAAGCTAGCGCCCTCTTCAAATCCAGAGTGTGCAGCGCCTTTTCCCCCTTGGAAGAGGGGTGAGGAAAGAATGCAGGAAGCGATATCTCCTGCGACAGATGAAAAGTGGACACTACCTTAGGTAGGAAGCCCAGGCAGGGACGCAATACCACCCTATTGGGATGGAATAAAAGGAAGGGGGGGTCAGACCGTAGCGCAGAGAGCTCACTGACCCTCCTGGCAGAGGTTATAGCCACTAGGAATGCCACCTTGTACGACAGCAGGTCCAAGGGGCAGGTCGCCAAAGGCTCGAAGGGAGGCAACATTAGCCGTGCCAGCACCAAAGACAGTGACCATTGTGGTACAGGAGGCGACACTGGTGGGTAGAGGTTGAACATTCCCTTAAGGAACTGGCGGGACTTTGGATGGGAAAAAACCGTGCTACCATCAACACGAGAGTGGGTAGCAGAGATAGCTGCCAGGTGAACCTTGAGGGAGGTAACCCTTAATCCCTGGTCCCTCAGGAGGCACAAATAGTCAAAAATCAGCCCTAGGGAGCTATCCGTAGGTACCACCCCTTTCTCACGTGCCCAGGTCTCAAACCTCCGCCACTTGGCCTCGTAAGAGCGCCGGGTAGATGGCTTGTGGGCATTCAAGAGGACCCGTTCCACCTGCGTAGAAAAACTCAATGAGGAGGGACGATCCGCCAAGCTGCCAGATGCAGCTTCCCGGGGTCGTGGTGAAGAATGTCCCCATTCCTCAAAAGATCCTGCCAAGGGGGCAGCCTCACATAGGTCCGCTGAGATAGCTGCAGGAGCCTTGGGAACCAGACTTGCCTTGGCCAAAAAGGAGCCACTAAGATGCAGTCTGTCCTGTCCTCCTCTATTTTGCACAGGACCTTGGCTATCAAGGGGAAGGGCGGAAACATGTAATGCAATCCCTGGTTCCACGTAAACAGGAAGGCATCCCCAATAGAGAGCGGATCGCTCCCTGCTCGGGAACAGAACGTCTGGGCTTTGGCGTTCGCCGCCGTAGCGAACACATCTATAACCGGGTGTCCCCACATCTGGAAGATCAGCCCACTGCACCCGTCGTTGAGCTCCCATTCGTGGTCTAACAACAGAACCCTGCTCAGGGCGTCCGCCCGAGCGTTGTCTGACCCAGCCACATGTATGGCTCGCAGAGTGACGCCATTCTTGACCGCCCACTGCCAGGTGAGCGTGGCTTCCCGGCAGAGAGTCATGGACGCTGTGCCCCCTTGCCGGTTCACGTAGTACATGGCAGTGGTGTTGTCTGTCTGTACCAACACGTGACGATTTCGCAGCAGAGCTGTAAGGGACACAAGCGCAAAACGAATGGCTCTTAATTCCAAAACATTGATATGGAGCGCCTTTTCACCTTCAGTCCAGACGTCCTGGACACAGACATCCCCACAGTAAGCCCCCCATCCCAGCAGAGAGGCATCAGTGGTCACCGTGATGTCAGGATGTTGATAACCGAAAGGGAAACCTCCAAATAAATTGCCCTCAGCCAGCCACCAATCCAACGAGGACAGTATGCTCCTAGGAACGGAGAGCTTGAGGGACGGAGGGTGCTGAAAAGCATCATACCTTCGTACAAACCAGTTCTGGAGAGGCCGCAAATGCAGCCTGGCGAGGGGGATTACAGAAGTAGCAGCAGCCATATGGCCCAGCAAGCACTGGATAGTGCGTACCGGTTGAAAACGGTTCCTCTTAAACATGGACACAAGACCCTTTAGGGACCTAGCCCTCTCCTGGGGGAGCAGAGCCTTACCCTTCACAGAGTCCAGGAGTGCACCAATGTAGGAGACCGTACGACTGGGAACCAATTTAGATTTTTCTAGATTAACCACGAGGCCCAAACGGTCGCATGTGGTAAGCACCAGATCAAGGTCCTGGGCTAATCTGGGCTCAGACTCAGCCACGATGAGCCAGTCATCAAGGTACGGAAAAATTGAGCAACCCTGCTCCCGAAGGAAGGAGACCACAGGAGCAACACACTTAGTGAACACCCGTGGGGCAGTGGACAGGCCAAAGGGGAGCACCTTGTATCGAAAAACCCTTTGCCGGTAGACAAAACTCAGGTATTTCCTATGTTCCTCACGTATCCCCACATGAAAATATGCGTCCTTCAAATCCAGGACCGCAAACCAGTCCCCCTTCCTGAGCAGGGCAAGCACAGTTGCCAACGTTACCATTTTAAATTTAGTCACCCTCAAATAGGCATTAAGGCCTCGCAAGTCCAGAATGGGACGCAACCCCCCGTCCTTTTTGGGGACTAGGAAGAACCTGGAGAAGAACCCCTTCACAGAGCCTTCATAGGGCACCTCCTCTATAGCTCCCTTGGCCAAGAGCGATGTTATTTCAGTGTCCAGCTCGGCCATAGTGTTATTGACAGCGGTCAGCGGTGAACAGCATCTCGGCAGTTCAATGAATTCCAGCCCGTACCCCTTCTCAACAATAGTTAAGACCCATGAGTCAGATGTTATTGACTCCCACTCCGAGAGGAATGGCCTCAGTCTGTCCGAGAAGTTCGGTGGTACGGCTGGGTTGACCCGTCAGTACTGCCTCCCCGGGCCCTGCTGCTCCTTCTGTTGGGACGGAGGCTGCGAGGAACGAGGTTTGAACGGCCTACGCCTCTTGGGCTGTTGCTGAGGAGGGTAGTGCCGCTGTTGATAAGCCGGGAACGGTTGGTAACTCGGCCGCTGCTGCTGGTACCTGCCCTGGTAGTGGTAAGGGCCGTACCTGGGAGCGTACCGTGGCTTGTAGGCGGGTTTGTCCGTGGGAGCTAGGCCCAAGGACCGTGCCGTCTGCCTGTCCTCTTTCTTTTTCTTTAAGGCCTCATCGGTGGACGCGGAGAACAGTGATTCCCCTTCGAAAGGTAAGCCTTCCACCCGGGACCTCACTTCCTGGGAAAGGGCCGTAGACCGCAGCCATGAGTGGCGTCGGAGGACGATGGCGGAAGTCATCCCACGAGCTGCCGTGTCGGCCGCATGGCTCCCTGCATTTAGCTGTTGTTTCGACAGGCGGACAGCTTCTGTCTGCAGGAGCGACACCACTGCCTTCTGTTCAGGGGGGAGGATGCCAACATAGGATGCCAACTTTTCCCAAAGGTAGAGTTGGTACCCAGCCATAATCGTCTGGTAGTTGGCAATCCTCAACCCTAGGGACGCGATGGAATACTGCCGTCTACCTAGGGCATCTAGCTTCCTCCCCTCCTTGTCAGGTGGCGCTGAGGGTGCTCCAGAGCGGCGAGACTGGAACTCCTCCGTGACGAGCGATGAAGGCGGAGGGTGCTTCAACAATGATGGCCAGGTGCCCTGTTTAATCTTATAAAGCTGCTCAATCCTCCTCGAGGTGGCAGGTTGGTCACAGGGCACCTTCCACACCTTCTCGACAATTTCCTCTATCCCTTCAAGCATAGGGAAGCCAACGGTTGCAGGATTGTCAGCATAGACCCTCCTGAGCAGCTTGTCCTTGGTTTGGGGAACAGCTGAGGAGATATCCATTTCCAAAGCTTGAGCCATCCGAGCCATCTGATCTGCGTAGATTCTCAAATCTTCATATGGAGAACTACTGCTCGGCGCCACGTTGTCGTCTGGCGAAGGTTCGGAACAGGACTCGGAACCGTACTCTCCGACGCTGCCGACGTCCTCCCCTTCGGAACTGTGCGATTCCTCTCCCCGGGCCGGCGGAGGGAACCATGCCTGCCTAGAGGTCGAGGGCCTCGGTTCCGAGTATGCGAAACCAGGAGCCCCTTCCCATTGGCAATGGAAAGCGGGAGGCAGATCCGAAGCTTGACGATGACGGGAGGCCAACGATCGCCCGGAACCGACACTCCCCTCCTCGGACCGACGTCGCTCACGACTGGAAGCAGCTGCTGGTGAGCGGTGACCAGAAGACGACCGATCCCGCCGACTCGGAGGCGGGCCTGGATCAGCTACTGGGGAAGGTGCCGATGGTACAACCTCGAACGCGCCCGGGTCCGGCACATCCTCCGGAACCGGAGAGCCCAGGTGAGGAGACGGAGTGCGTGGAATCAGGATGACCTCCTCCGTCGGAACCGAGCGTGGAGAGCGATGACGGTGTTTGGTCTTCTTCTTCTTAGCCGGTGGCTCTGAAGAAGATCTCGGTACCGACGCAGCCCTGGATGATGACGAGCGCGGCTTAGCCACCGGAATCGACCCAGTCGTCGGTTCCGACCGAGGGCTCGGAACCACGATCTTCGGTCCCGAGGCGGCAGCTCTCGGATCCGACGCGGTGGAAGAAGCGCTTCGGGGCGGCCTCGCCGAACCCTGCGCTGGAGAGGTTGTCTTCGACGCTGCGGCACTTGCGGGGCGTGCAGACCGAGCGGAGGACACAGAACCCGCCCTCGAGCGCCCTCCGACAGAGGGGCTTGGGCCAGCCTTGGGGGAGGGCAGCGGTGTTGCTGTTGACATGACCGCTTTCCAGAGGGAGGAATTCAGCCGGGCCTGCCGATCCTGACGGGCCTTATGCGTGAACCCCTGACAGATCTTACAGGCGGTCACATTGTGGGTCTCCCCCAGACAAAAAAGGCACTGGTCGTGGCCATCGGTCTGTGCCATTTTAGTATGGCACTTCAGGCAACGCTTGAAGAGCGCCTTTGAGGCCATCTTCAGGGGCGCGCAAATAAGAGAGGTCAACCAGTCCGAGTCAGAAACCGTCCGTTAATTACCGTCCAAATCAGTATCCAAAAGCGAAGTCCGAAGTCCAAACCGATGTCCAAATAAACCAGAAGATCAATCACAAGTAATAAGCGCAGAGCAACGAAGCTAACGTTCTCTCCCAGCGGCGGCAAGAAGAGAACTGAGGGAAGGGGCCGTTGGTCGCTGGAGGAGCACGTGACCGTTTGGGCGGGAAAACGGTCGCTGAGGCGCGCGACGAACGGCCCCTTCGGAGCTATAGAAGCTATGGAAAATTCTCCGGCGGCTGGCCTGCGCCTGCGCAGTCCCCATGTGTGGAGGCACAGAAGAACGAAGATGAACATAAAATTATGCAAAAATAATGTTTCATGGGTTCAATTCACACATGGGGAAAATCAATGCAAAGGGATATTTTGTAGCTGAAATAGCTCAGAAATTCAGTAGCATCTCTATAAAAAAAGTAATCTTTACTAGAGATGGGCACGAACAGAAAAAAAATGAACATGATGTTTGTTGTTCGTTGCCATCCATGAACAGGGACTAATGAACAACCACGAACATAGCCCTGTTCACGAACATGTTCATGGTTGGCTGTTTGTGGGGACCAGCAGGCTCTCCTCCAGCCATCATCCAAGCTTGGTCAAGATCCCTACTGCACCACTCCCAGAAACCTGACCTGAGCAGGCACCAGGAAAGGTACCAATAATATATAATAGCTTGGCCCAGAGTCTGGCAGCAGCCCTGGAACTTGAAGAGGTAGATCCCTATCCCACCACACACAAAGAAAATTCAAGCTCCAATGCACTCTATCAAAATGCCTACAGCAACTGTCTCCCCCTCCCAACTGTTTGCAAACTAAGCCAGAGCTGGGAGCCCCCCTCCCCCCTGCTCTTTGCTCGCTTGTTGTAACAAATTTGGAGCTCCACATTTGAAAGGAAGACCTGCCTATCAAGCTAAATTGGGCTTAGATTGGGGTTTCCAGGGCAACAGCAGGAGTTCAGACAGAGTTCAGACAATCCCTGCCTAAATTGCCAAGGGAATTGATTGCAGGTGCCAGACTGTCTGGCTTGATGAACAGCAACACAGCAACGAACGAGGCTTGCAATGACCACCTGCACGTTTAGAATGGGGCCTCACAAACAGCTTGTTCGCGAACAGCAGATTGGGCTGTTCGTGGCTTTTTTTTGTTCGTATTGCTGTTCGTGTCCATCTCTAATCCTTACTAAGGTGCAGAAACAGAAATGAAAAGTGAGTGGAAAGATAGTGTATGAGGAAATACGTTGCAAAATGTAGTGGAAACAATGCACCCAAACTACAGATGACATGCTAAGCTATGTTAAACATGAAAAGCAACCACAAAGATAACAGCATAGATAGTACTGCAATATAAATAGCAATTACATTTTGCCCCAAATAATGTTGTTTATACAAATTGTAAGAAATAGGGCCCTAGCTTTTTACTGCTAAAAATGGCTTCTATCAAATAGTATGTAAACTCTGCTGTTGTGAGGTTTGCATGCAGTCTCTCCAGAAGCTGAACTCTGGATTGCTTCAGAATTTTCTGCTTCTGATCTCTCTGCATATTTTCATGATTGATTCATGTCTGATTTTACTGACCATAGTTGGAATCTATTTCCTGATGAAAAATGAAACTTGCTGTCATATTTATCCCATCCTTTCTCCAAGAAGTTCAGAGTAGCATAGAGTTGTATAATCTTCACAACAAAGCTGGAGGTATTTCGGCTCTCCAGGCCACGGCATAAAGCCACTCAAGCTGGAAGCCGCCATTTGCAGCCCCGCCTGGTTGAAAGGAGGCAGGCACCCCGGGCATCCGGGGCTTTGCTGGGGGGCGGAGCCAAGAGCCTTTGACTGGCAGCTCCGCAAGAGCGACGTCGGCAAGACCTTTTCTCAACCCTCCAGCAAGAGCGACGTCGGCAAGGCTCTTGCCGACGTCGCTCTTGCTGGAGGGTTGAGAAAAGGTCTGGATGGTGGAATAAGGTAATGGTGGCTGCCCCTGAGGAAGTCGCGGACGAAAAGCTGAGCGGAACAACTCGTCGACGCCGTCACTTCGGGCACACCAACACTGCCACCTTTTGGGGGATTTAAGAACTGAGATGTTATTCTGATGGAACAAATGAATTTAACTTTGCTCCACCCTGGCTCTCGATCCTTCCTGGCTCTTATGTACTTTTGAGGAACTAATTGTTGTATTGATCAGGTGTTACTATACATGTCCTGTATTTAAAGAATGTACTTTTGTGATTAGCTCCTCTGAATGTGATATGTGTGAATAATAATAAGCAGTTTAACACATCCTTGTAGAGTTTAATGAATACATAAGGTTCAGTTTAGTTAGTTGCTGGCAGGAGATTTTGGGAATAGGGTGCGGGCTGGTGATCCCCAGTGGCGCTTCCCCAGGGGTGGGGAACAGGGTCTGCCATCAGTGCGGTATGCTTTTGGCAGCTACCATAACACGGGCAGATGCCTGCGGGGATCCCCAGGCACAAGGCCTTCCCTCATGCTAGACGGCTGGGGCGTAATAGGTACTTGATGGGGGGATCCATGGCCTGGCTGGCCGGGTTGCAGCCATTCGTGAGACGGCCTACACCTGGGGCTTTGGGGCTTGCCCAGGCAGGTCAAGGCGGAGGTCCGGAGCTGATCCCGTGGCTTGATCTGTACCGCCTAGTTAGCTCTTGCCGTGCTTTATGTTTACGGTCATTTAATAAATGGCCCTTTAATCCAAGCCTGTGTCTGTCTCTTCATTCCGGCTGGGGTTGCAAGTGGCTGAGAGAGCGTGATGGCCCAAGGTCAACCAGTGAACCCAGATTTTCCCAAGCCAACTCTAACCACTAAACCACATATTCTTTATCATATACCAGGATCCCCCCAAAAGGAGTGTAAAGATATCCAGAATTTTGCTTAATGGTTTCCCGACTGCTGAAGAGATAAACCAGCATTCAGCAGTGAAAAACTATGAAATCAAGAGGCTACATGCCACCTGCACACATAGTTCTCTCACATATATGCATTTCTTCTCTGGATCCAGGGGCAGAATGGAGGCTAAAGCAGCCCTGGAAAAGGACCTTCCCCTGCATTGCTCCCTCCATGACATGCCCTTAATAGAGGGAGTAGTAGTGCCTGGCCTGTAGTAGTGCATGGTGACTGGCTTGGGTGAGGCATTGTAACTGAATTGGCTAGATTGGCTTCTTTCCAGCAGCCTTGTTTGCCCTCCCCACTCCAAGTGGGGATTTTTTTTTAAGTGATGAATGATGGCTATGTCCAATGCTACTTCCAGGGCAAACCTGGAAGTTACACAGGGTATATATAGGAAACACCAGAAACTCTCTGGTTGTAAAATTGTAGAGTTTCTAATGATTCCTAGAGCTATCCTATATCATTTCTGGGTTTTCCCTGGAAGTGGTGTGACATAGCCAAAGTCACTCATTCTCTTTATTTCCTAGGCCCCAACTTTCCCACTAGCTGCCAGGTGCAGCCTTGCAACCCTAACCCAGTTGGCAGGGACAGGCAGTGTTTAAGTAAATAAACTTTACCCTGTTCTTAAGAGGAAATAGTGGTCTTGGAGTTGTGCAGAATGGTCATTGTTGTCCAAAATAAGCATCTAAACTAAAACTTTATTGTTTTTAGATGAGCTTTAAAAATTCTAGGCACATCATCTGAAGTTGGAAAACAATTCTACATGAAAAAGCACACGTAAAAAAGCACACAAATTACAGAGATGTATTACATATATTTATAGTAAAACTGTGATTAAAAACTTCAGCTTTTTAAAAAATTGCCACATGATATAAATGAGAACTTACTGTTAAAATGAGAACATGTAATAACAGGTTGTCACATTCAGAACAACTATTTTCCATGACCAAATTGCTTGTGTAAGAAAAATCAAGATACATCCAAAAATCCATGTGTCCAAGCTGTAGGCACGTTCAGAGCCAGTATGGCAGAGTGGCTATAATGATGAACTAGGATCTGGGAGACCTGGGTTCAATTCCCCATTCTGCCATGGAAGCTCATTGGTTGACCTTGGGCCAGTCACAAACTCTTAGCCTAACCTACCTCATGGTTTGTTGTAAAGAAAAAATGGAGGGGAGGAGAATGACGTAAACTGCTTTGTGTTCCCATTGGGGATAAAGGTGGGGTATAAATGAATGAAATTTTTTTTAAAAAATTAAAAACCTTCAATTCACAACCCTCTTGATTTTGATGCACTTCAAATTTATTGAATGCTCAAAGAGCTTCTTATATCTTATATCAGTAGTTCAGCAACTGAACATTACTATTTACCACTACCACCACTACTACTACCACCACCACCATTACTACTACCCTCTACTACAATAAAAGGGGACCCACTAAAATCACAAGGGAGGATCCATCCTCTCCTCCAGCCCAGCTGCTCACAGCTTTTCTGCCATGGTGGTGGCTCTTCCCCAGCCTGCCCACCACCAGCGTTGCCAAGGCAGCAGGTCCTCTGCCCCAGCCTCAATGCCACAGAGGTGGTGACACCTTCCAGACTGGAAACTCCCAGGTTTGCTACCATGATGGTGGTCCCCTCCCCAATCAGCTGCCCACAGCTTCACCATAGTGGCAGCTGCTCCCTGCTTTGCTCACCTGCTTCTTCCCAGCTCATTGGTCTTCTTGCTACCACCAGCTCTCTCAGCCACAGTGCTGCCACTGGAATGCCTGGACAAGGTAGCATTGCCTATACTTGAGCAGACAACACTGCTTTTCACATAACACATTTATGGAGATTAAATTGATTAATCTATTATTCCATCAAGTAAGACTCATATTAATCAACTAAGAAGGCAATCTAAACTGGTCAGAAGTAAACCTATTTTATTCAATAGGGCTTATTCCCAGGAAAGTATTCTTAAGATTGCAGCATAAGATTTCTAAATTAGGTTATAGCTGGGAGTATATGATATATGGGAGGAAACAAGATCAACAAGATTAATCACCTGTGACTTCAAACGTATTCATTTCATAAATTAAGCCCACACTACATGTATGTAGCTTTTAGTATAGCTAAGATAAATATTTCTTATTAATTTGAGGAAGTTCAGGGATCTGCAACATATAAGTATGAATTCAACTGTCTGTCAAGTAGTATCAAGTATCTGGCAAATTTCAAAGCCACAATGTACCTTAGTTCTAGATTCTGGTAACCAACGAAAGAGGGTCATCATCAGGTCATTCCTGGAGATTTATTTTTGTGCAGTTATTTTCAGTCCCAATGAGAGAGTCGATTTACAGTGCAAACCTAAACAGAGTTCTAAATCAGTTTAAGGGCTTAGAAAAGTGTAAATGGGTTTAGGACTGCACTGTTAGTTACTTAATTTAAGTACTAAAATAGATCATTTCTCAGAAAGAAATCCCTACTGAAATTAACTTAATTGTGTCGAGATCACTACTAGTGTTCAATTTGTTCACTATTATAAAATAGTTCTATCATAAAAATACAAGTTTGCTTTGGATTTCAGTTTATTAGTGGTATAATTTTTCAAGTAAATCACAGATTTTAAAATTGTGAATTAAGTTCAATAATTTATTTCTATGAAAATGGCACATGCTACATGCAATTAGACATGCTAAGCCCACTCTCATATTTATGGGTTAATTAAATATAATCATATATATTTAATAAACAAAAAAACCCCAGAGAGACAAATTCACATGCTAACTTGACAAGAAAAACACACAATAAACGGTAAGCTGTTAATTGTAATTGTCTGTTGGACCCACCACTAGGAGAAGATTAATCCTAATTAATTTTACCTCATTAATAATTGTCCAAATGTGTTATAGGTATAAGGGCTTTTCACTTGGGTTTGGAACATGATTCCAGACATAAGTAACATAATAGAAATATGGTTCAATGCAAGAGAAAAGCAAATGACAAAAGTGGCATTTTAATCTTAACATCTTGGAGGACAAACAGTGTAAGTAGATGGGACAAATAAATGGTCTATGGAGATTCTTGCTAAACTCCACGTATGGGTTTAAGTTACTTTTTCCTTGGTTCCTGGAGTCACACATTACATTGTTTCTGAAGTGGCATTAAAGCTTTACGATATTTTATTGTTCTTGTTTTTTATTCCCTAATGTTGGATAGCCTACTGCATATGTAGTTTGTTTCAGCTTTCTGACCCATCGCTTCACTTCTACTTTTTCCTGCCTCTACATCACCCACATTTATGTGTGAATTCATTAAAAAGTGCAATGAAACAACCTTGATGTGACTGTACATATGGTCTATTTCTGAAGTTTTGTGCTACACGTGGTCTGATTTGGGTTTTTTTTTTACAATCTCAGAATATAGTAACTCTGGCCTAACTTTAGACTCTGCCCTTCTGCTATATGCCCACTGGTGCAGGTGCTCAATTTTTCTATCCCTTCATATGACTAGTTTAATTTTTTTTATTAAAACATTTATTTATTAAAACATTTGCACCCATCTTTCCATGTGCTTCAATAATTCAATAGTTAAAAATCATTCCCAGTTAAAACAAAAATAAAATAGCAAACCTCAAGTCTCTCCCTCTTTTTTCAATTTGGATTCAGTTGTCTAGTGTAAGGTATCAAGTATGTTCTAGCATCGGCATTGATGAGCTTGTGAGGATATGTCCCACCTTGACAGCTCTTCACAGGATAAATTCTCTAGAATGCCTAAAGCCCTCTTTGGGGAAAAAATGTATCTCATCATTCTGAAAGTAGTGATGGGTGATGGATAACCGGCAATTTTGAGTTACCTTATGGAATACACAGTATTAGACATTGTAACTAAATGAATCTTCTATTTTCAGTGACCCATATACTTTTAAATGCCAGGAGCAGGGGAAATAGTGGAGGGACTTGAGTGTGGGCGTCCCTGCAGAATCTGCTTGGCTGTTCTTCAACAGAGTAATGTGCTAGAATGAGTTTTTGTCTATTCTAACAGGAATATTCGTTTTTAAAACTATTATTACAAAATATAAAATGCCACATTTGCACTCCTGTGCCAGTTACATAGGAATAAAAGAACACATCAAATATATATTGTAACAACTTTTTTCACTCTATGTACTGAATTGTACAAATTTCAATATTTAATACAAGGATGGCATTTTTAAAAATAAATCTGTTATATGACAACAGTGGCTAGGCTTTTATATTAAAAGTATTAAATAAATAAATAAATAGATTTGCACTGGAAGTAGGCTTTTCTTTCCCAAATGTACCTGTCAGTTGTGAGCTTATCCCCCACAACCACTCCTTTTTCTCTGGAACAGCCTGCTGTTTCTTACTCTGCAATATCTCTATCATCACTCTTGCTGCAATGATAAACTTTATAATTAAGCCTTTATGTACAAATAGTACTTTGATGGAAATGTCACCTAATAAATAAACCATCAAAGAAAACTCAAATACATTTTTTCCGTTTCTTTATTAACCATGCTCATCTCCAATATTTCCCTGCCAGAACATACTTCCACTCCTTTCCTCACTATTCCAATAGGAAGAGGAGCCCCAGAAATCTTTGTCAGTCTAGTAGGAGAGTAATGCCACCAATAATATTACAATACAATTTCCTCTAATGACTGTATTTAAGGCAGGAACATTCATGTGTTCTTATGAGATGCAAACACATTGCCATTTTAGTTGGTATATTTGTGAGCCTGCTCTTATCCAGCAACTCTGTGGATGAGGCAACATTTTCCTGGTTTCACATCCCAAGGAGATAGTTTTAGGTGGGTAGTCATGTTGGTCTGCAGTAGAAAAATAGGATTTGAGTCCAGTGGCACCTTAGAGACCAAAAGGATTTTCAGGGTGTAAGCTCTTGAGAGTCATAGCTCCTTCTTCATAATGGACATAAATCTGATATTAGAAAAAACAGTAGGAAACCATTTTAATCTTCCAGGATTCCACTGCTAATCTAGAGATAAAGCAGTGTTGTCCTCATACAGAGAAACTTTAAGGGGAGATTACAACTGGAGATGGGCATGAACAGAAAAAAAACCCAAACATGATGTTCGTTGTTCGTTGCCATCCACGAACACGGCCCTGTTCACGAACGTGTTCGTGGTTGGCTGTTCGTGGGGGCCAGCAGGCTCTCCTCCAGCCATCATCCAAGACAAAATCCCTACTGCACCACTCCCAGAAACCTGACGTGAGCAGGCACCAGGAAAGGTACCAATAATAAATAATAGCTTGGCCCCAGAACCTGGCAGCAAGCCCTGGAACTTGAAGGGGTAGATCCCTATCCCACCACACACAAAGAAAATTCTATCAAAATGCCAACAGCAACTGTCTCTCCACTGTCTGCAAAGTCAGAGCTGGGAGCCCCCCCCCCCTGGTCTTTGCTCCCTTGTTGTAACAAATTTGGAGCTCCACACTTGAAAGGAAGACCTTCCTATCAAGCTAAATTGGGCTTAGGTTGGGGTTTCCAGGGCAACAGCAGGAGTTCAGACAATCCTTGCCTAAATTGCCAAGGGAATTGATTGCAGGTACCAGACTGTCTGGCTTGACAAACAGCAACGAACGAGGCTTGCAACAACCACCTGTGTCATGGGCTGGTCCAGTAGCCAGGTCAGAGTCCATTCCAGAGTCCAGATAGCAAGGTCAGGCAGTCCAAAGATCAGTTAACAGCAAGTCCCAAGGGCTAGGCAAAGGCAGAGTCAAGGCACAGTCCAAAGGTCACGATAGAAGGGCAAGGCCAGGTTTAGTAGAGTAGTTGCAGCAGGAACAGGATTCCAATGTGTTGCTTCCACGCCTCCTGGTCTTCTGTGGCTGGGTTTTATAGACATGCTGGGCTGGCAGCCAGCTGATTGGGAGCTATCCTGTGCTTACTTCCTCATCACTCTCAACAAGCAGCTGGCGTCTGGCCAGGAGGCGTGCACTTTGCCACCTCTCCTGCAGTTCCACTCATTGCTTTTGTCTACGGCGCTCTCTGGGTGAAGCTGGAGGTTTGGGTGTCTTTGACAGTGCTTCACCAGTAGTGTCGGAACTGGAAGGCAGTGGTGCTGCTGGCTCAGATGCTGACTGAGAGCTTTGGGTAACTGCTGGCTGGGCTTCACCAGTGGTGTTGGGGCTGAAGGGTGTTGGGGCTTCTGGATCAGCTGCTGGCCACGGACTCTGATCTGCCAGCAGCTGTTCCTCCTGATTGCCGGCTTCTGCTGTATCGGAGCTGGCTTGGCTGGTTACACAAGGCCAGTGAAGGTGAGGACTTCTCCCGAGGAGTCCTCACCTTCACTGAGCCCCATGACAACCTGTTCGTTTAGAATGGGTCCTCACAAACAGCTTGTTCTCAAACAACAGATTGGGCTGTTCGTGGCTTTTTTTTGGTTTGTATTGCTGTTCGTGCCCATCTCTAATTCCAACATGAGATTACTGAAATGGAGTTCATCCACAAATTCAGAACAATGGAACCCCCCCCCCCAAGCTGAACAGAGATTTAGGATTCTTATCTCACTATAGATGCTAATTTCTGCTCTAATCAAGATGCATTGTACTTTTACATCCTGATGCCCTCTTTTTAAATACCCTACGCACCTTTAGCGGGATATAAAGGATCAGAGATTTCCATTCCTACTCATGTCTGAAGAAGAGAGATCTGACTCTTAAAGGGCTACACTCTGAAAATCTTGTTGGTCTTCAAGGTGCAAATCCTGCTATCACAAGGATAATTCAGTTGTTCCAGCAGAAATCACATCAGGAGGTAAAGCTAGGCCTGCCCCAGCTGAGTGTTGCTCCAGTTTCCACATTCCCTGTATCATTCTTTATTACTGAATATCTAATTAAGAGCTCTAGAAAAGGTTAAAAAAATCTTGATTAAAAGCACAACATTCTTTCCATTGCAAAAGTCATACAGAACTAAAGTCTACAGAGATGTGTAAGTGGAAACATAACCAGACTAAACGCTTTTCCGCTTATACAAGACCTGCTGCTACACCTATTTGGTTTTGTCAGTTGATATTTAATGATGATATTCGTTAACAATCATCACAATAGTTCAAAGCAAGCATGAGTAAAAACTAATTTCTAATGTTAGCAGTCAGACCCCTTCCTCACACTGAAAAGACAGTTTATGAATATGGGATATCATAACCCCTTTTCCTTATGTGCCTTAAGCACAAAATACTGCCTGGCAAGGCAGAACAGATGTCAGATTTACTAGTTGGCCCTCCATGCCCTGGAGAAGCACTTAAGTGAAACAATAAGGTCGTCCAGGAAACTCCTGAGTTTATCTCATCCATGCCCTTCCATACTTCCCTCACCCATCTTCCTTAATCAGAGGTATTCAGGGATCTGATAGCTCTTCCCATCTGGTAATAGCAGGATCATCAAGCGCTTTTCACACCTATAATACCCCTTAGTAAGCTTCTCCCAACTCCATTGTTCACGTCTGGAGACAGCCATCAAGCTGTTGCTTTTGGGGCAGAGAGACGTCTCTAACTGGGCTGCCCTCTGCCATTTGTATTGTGTGTGTTCTGAGATCCATCCACGCACCCTCAGATTATGTCTGAGTCCTCCCTTCTCTTCCTTGAAGTGCTGGTCATTTTGCTTCTGTTCCCCTGAACAATCCCCCTCCAGGACTGGTAAATATCACCCTACCCTGAATTGCTCTCCCTTTTTCCTCGTTGTTTTCTTTGCTAGCTCTCTGTGTATGTTGTCTGTGTGGTTCTCTGTAAGTTTGCTTTCGTTTCTCTGTTAATAAAAGAAACCTTTCCTGTAGAGCATCGGCCTGTTTGAGAGTTCTCTAAGAGAACAATCCTGATATACATTGGTGGAAATCCCAGTTATACCTTCTTGCTGCATCTCCTTGAATGTTAATTCCTTCAACTCACAAGGAGGAACCCTCCCCTATTAGAGTAACACTAAGAGACGGTGAGGGGAGTGCCGTCCTTGGAAACTTGTAGGAGGCTTTGTAGGTTTACTTTATTCATTGGATCTTTCAATGGAGCATATGTTGCAGGCCTATTATTGTTAAATGATATTTTAGTTATGTATTATAAGATGCCTTGAGCCACAAAGAAAAGCACAATATAAATGTAAGCCATGGCCAGTTAGGGCTATGAATGTCAAGTATGGCAAGAAGGGGGCTTTCTCATGGTGTGACAGGGGATGATTTTCTTCTGCAGTACAAAGGTGGGGGGGAATTACATTAAAAAAACTTCATCTCAGAAAATAGTTTCATTTCCAATGAAGAATTTCTTTTGGGGTGTCTTTTTGGCTATGGCTCCATATTGTTTAAAAGATTCATGACAAAGGCCTTCAAGGACAAAAACAGAGGAGTGCTCTTTGCCTAAGCAAGTTTCTGCTCTCCAGAAATAGAAGTGATAGATGTGAATGCATTATACCTATATCAGAGCACTTGGTGAATTTTGTCTTCTGTGGTAAAAGTCTTTAGTAAACATACAGGGGCTCAGTAGTTGCTGGGGTTGAACTGCATTCTGCTATCCATGATATAAAAGAAAATCTTATCTGTAAGTTACAGATGTTCTTCAAAAGACTTAATAAAATACAAGAACATCTTTCACGCAAATGAAACAAATGTGTCATTGCAACTCTCAAAGTCTCCTATAATTAAAAGCAAGACCACCAACTGATTTCTTTTATTTTTGGAAAAGGCAACCTGATCAGCTCCAGGAATGCAACCTTCTTCAATAATGTTTTTCCCTCCAGAAAGTAGGAACCCACCAGTTGATCCTTAGGCAAATGGTAGTAGTTGTCCAGTAGTCATCACAAAGTTTAATTAATTCTGCTTTCCTGTGGGCATTCAATATTCATTGCAGCAATGAAAACATGGTCATTAAAATCAGTCAAAACCTAGGAACGTGTTTAATCTAGAGGAATTGGTGCACCCTATGTGTCTTTCTCTTGTGGTCTTTAATGGCGCACAGCTGGCAAGTAGGGACTGTGACATGTCTCAGCAGGATCCAAATCAAGGGAAAACTTCATAATTTAAGAAACTGACTCCATGTTGACACTGAGCAGTGCTAACAATTTAAATTGATGTCATGAAACAACTAGGATTCTTCTTCAGATCTAATAGTTCTGTGAAAACCACTTTATGTGAAAGGGCAAGTATCCTGCAGTGATAAAGGATAAGAGAATTTGCGAGACTGTGAAGTAGGCCACCCAAGGTCCATCAGCTACCTCAGTCTTAAAATACTTGCTGCTGGAGTAACCAAAAATATAATATTTTCAGTCATAAAAGTGGATAATGTAGGAGTTTTACACCAGCATTACAACTTATGCAGGTAAATTTTAGGGCCAAACTTTTTATTTCTTTTATAAACTCTAGACAGAACTATCCATATATTGCAACCGATTCCCATCAAATGCATTGGTCCTAGTGGATTTCTAAAGATCCTTCCTGAGCAACTGCATTTAGGGGTGTGTAATTTGGTATTCTGATTAGGTTAAAGTTACCAAATCAGGGCCATTTCGGTTTTTTTCAGTATTACCGAAACTTTTTCTGTATACCAAAAAATTTCAGTAATACCGAAACAGAGATTGCTGAAACGATTCGGCCATTGTTTTCAATGACAAAACCTTTTCCCGGCTTTCCGAGAGTCTGGGGGGGCAATTTCCGGCCGAATCACACCAAACATGGCAGAGACCTTCTCCTAACTCTCCTCTAACTATCCCCCAAGTTCCAGAAAGATTGGACTTTGGGGGGCCATGTTAGCCCCCCCCCAAACAAGGTGCCCCCAGCCTCCTACATTCTCCATGGTTCTCTATGGGGGAAAAAGTCCTTTTTCTAGGTGGCTTGGGGTGGCATTTTGCAAGCAAAATGCACCCAACTTTCAGGGGACCTGCTGCCACCTGTCCTCCCACCCTCCACCAAGTTTCAGGCAGATTCCACTTTGGGGGGCCATTTTATGGCCTCCCAAAGAAGGTGCCCCTATCCACCTCCACTCCACTATTCGCTATAGGGGAAATAAGAGAGGCTTGTCTGGCTAGGGGTGGCATTTTGCATGCAAAATGCCCCCAACCTTCAGGGGCCCATCTCCTACCTGTCCTCCCACCCTCCACCAAGGCCCAAGCTGATCCCACTTTGGGGGGGCATTTTATGCCCCCCCAAAGGTGGTTCTCCTGCCACACCACTTTTTCTTTCTACTGTGGGGAAGACTTCCACACCGCAGAAACACATGGGATTGGGGCTGCCAATGGACACAGCCACAGTCCACCTGCACCCAAAGTGCCAAATACCACACACACCCTCCCCAAAACTTAACCTCCCCTGTCCTGTGGCCAGCCACTTTCTATTGATTCCTGTTATGGGAAAATCTCCCACAACAGGAACCCATGGAATGTGGCATCTATTCCTGTCAAAAACACTTTATTTCTTTAACAGCTGTAGGTTACACAGCAGGGGGACACACCAAAGGGCATGCCAGCAGTATCTTACACAAAAACAACACAACTCACTTCACATTAAAGAATCACAAAAATTGCTGTCAAAAACACTTAATTTTTTAACTGCTTTAGGTTACACAGTAGGAGGGCACAACAGGGCATAAAAGCAGTCTACTACACAAAAATAACACAACTCAGTTCACATCAGAGAATCACCCAAACACAATTGCTGTCAAAAACAGTGAAGTGCGTTGTGTTATCTTGTGTAACCTACAGCTGTTAAAGAAATAAAGTGTTTTTGACAGGAACTGTGTTTTTGTGATTCTCTGGTGTTAAGTGAGTTATGTTATTTTTCTGTGTGGGGGACTGCTGGTGTAATGTGTCACAATGCTTTGCCTACTTGTACTTTGAAAGTGAGAAAATATTTTTAAAAAACTTTATTCAATGTGTGTTTGTGTTTTATTCTTTGTTGTGCAGTTGGTTCCCATCATAGGGAACAATGGGGCTGGCTTGCCAGCCATCTCTGTAGGTGGTGGGGGAATTTGGGGGAGGGTGTCTGTGGTTCAGGTGCTCTTTCACAGGGACAAGCTCGCACTCAGGAGTGTGCCCACCATTGTGGCACCCCTGGGCTGTGCATAATTGCCCTGGGAAAGAGAGTTTAAAAGTTCCCATCACAGGGAACAATGGGGATGGCTGGCCAGCCTGCTCCTGGGTTAGTGGCTGGTGTAGGAATGTTGTGGAGGGTGCCTTTGGGTCAGTGTGGGGCTGTATGTGGGGGGGTGGATTTAAAAGGGGGACTGTGCCTGTGGCCATAGATGCCACATTCCATGGGTTCCTGCTGTGGGAGATTTTCCCATAACAGGAATCAATAGAAAGTGGCTGGCCACAGGACAGGGGAGGTTAGGTTTTGGGGACGGTGTGTGTGGTATTTGGCACTTTGGACTGTGGCTGTGTCCATTGGCAGCCCCAATCCCATGTGTTTCTGTGGTGTGGAAGTCTTCCCCACAGTAGAAAGACAAAGTGGTGTGGCAGGAGAACCACCTTTGGGGGGGCATAAAAAAGAGAGGCTTGTCTGGCTAGGGGTGGCACTTTGCATGCAAAATGCCCCCAAACTTCAGGGGACCTCCTCCTACCTGTCCTCCCTCCCTCCCTCCACCAAGGCCCAAGCTGATCCCACTTTGGGGGGCCAATTTTCCTCATAGGAAATAATGGAGAAAGGGGGGGGCTAAGAGCAGCATCTCTGGGAGGCCATAAAATGGCCCCCCAAAGTGGGATCAGCTTGGGCCTTGGTGGAGGGTGGGAGGACAGGTGGGAGATAGTCCCCTGAAGGTTGGGGACATTTTGCATGCAGAATGTCACCCCTAGCCAGACAAGCCTCTCTTATTTCCCCCATAGGGAATAGTGGAGTGGAGGTGGATAGGGGCACCTTCTTTGGGAGGCCATAAAATGGCCCCCCAAAGTGGAATCTGCCTGAAACATGGTGGAGGGTGGGAGGACAGGTGGCAGCAGGTCCCCTGAAAGTTGGGTGCATTTTGCTTACAAAATGCCACCTCAAGCCACCTAGAAAGAGGACTTTTTTCCCCATAGAGAACCATGGAGAGTGTAGGAGGCTGGGGGCACCTTGTTGGGGGGGGGCTAACATGGCCCCCCAAAGTCTAATCTTTCTGAAACTTGGGGGGTAGTTAAAGGAGAGTTAGGAGAAGGTCTCCACCATGTTTGGTGTGATTCAGACAGAAAATGCCCCCCCCAGACTCCCATAAAGCCGGGAGAAGGTTTTCTCATTGAAAACAATGGCCGAATCACGCCGAAATGCGAATATCGAAACGGTTTCCTGATTCAGTTAAAACCGAATCAGGTTTACCGAAACAGGCAGGCCTTGCACACCCCTAACTGCATTTATTCATGTTAGACAGTTATAATGACTTTCTATCCCGATACTCCTCCTTACCATAGCCACCATTTCTGGCATAACATTTTCCATGGTCAAAAAGGGATTCTTATTTACCAGTGGAACCCAATGTGTATGTGCATGATAATCTAATTCTGCTGAACATAAAGATCTTGTTTATACTAATTCATTTATTATGAAACCTCTGTGGGGTTCCAAAGCACATCATTTCAGCAACAGCAATGAAGAAAAGTATAATCTTAATCTAAGTAAGACAAGGAGGGTGGTTAGTGCTAGAAACAGTTTATAGCTGTGGCTTGGCTGGCTCACAACCATTTACTGTAGTTCCTAAATCAGTATTTATTTACATTTGTAGAACTGATGTGATTTATGTGGCTCCATTCATTGATGACATTTAATATACAGCACTTGTTAAATGGTGGAGATGTGCATTTCTTGTCGTTTAATTTTATGCTACGAAAATAAGCATTAGAGATTAAGTTAAGAAACAACTGGGTTTTGCTTACTAATTTCAGTCGCTTCATGCATTGCCTTACTTAGGGTCACATGGAAGAGACAAGTATCTATGCCTGCATGGCTCTTCTAGATATGATGAATAAACAAAAAGAATGTTCAGGTCCCTTTTGTATAATGTGAAAGGCAGTGGAAAGAAAGAGTTATGCCCAGGGGACCCAGGTTTAAATCCCCACTATGTTATGGAAGCTTGCTGAGTGACCTTGGGCCAGTCACACACTTTAAAGCCTAACCTACCTCACCCTGGGAGGTATATGAATGCACCATGATGCTGTGAGAAAGCAGGAATAAAAACCACTTCCCAACAGCATTGAGCCTGCGGCAAATAACTGGTGCAGAAAAACCCTTGGTCACCCTGTGTGGTTTAAAAATTCCACAAGGGTGGTACAGGGTAAAAAAACAACAACAACCTCCCAGAGGTTTAAAAAAATAGAGTGTAGGACCCCCTTCCAACAGTTATCTCTCTGGTGTTCAGACATCACAAAAGGAACCCAAGAATCAAAAGGAAGCAAAAAAATAGACATTGCAGGAGGCAAATGAATGAGGCAAACAGCTGGAGAGAGGGAAAACTGGGTAGGCGAGCAGGAGAAGGGATAAATCAAGGCACATAACAGTGACAGAAAATGAGTGAAAGAAGGAAAGTGAAGCTGGAGCAAGAAGGGCAGAAGCAAAGTTGGAATTAATTGGAAGAACTGAAGGTTGGGCGAGAAACTTAGGTATTTAGGAAGGAAGAAGATAAGCCTAGTGGATGGCTGGGGGAGGGAGAAAGAAAAAAAGTGAGTGTATGTCAAGGCTGGGAGAGGTTCAGGCAAGTAAAACAGAACAAAAGGGGAAGCCATTGAAATTCATAAGCAAAAGCACAATTTCAACAGGAAAGAAGAGACTTTAAGAATGAATAGAGCATGGTTTCCAGTCCTGAAAAACACCAGGCTAACAAAATACTCTACACCCTACAATAGCCCTGCAGAGAAGATTAGCATATCAAGCACCAATCCATATGCAAAAGAACCTCCTCAGGATACAGTGAAGCCTCCCACCATTAGCATTCCATACCCTGGGAAACTCTTACAGGATGACTCAGCCCAACTCCACCTTCCTGAGTAGATATAAATTACCTGCCAACATCTTTTCCACACTGTGACACTGAGAGATCTCTGTCTTTTGGTGCTACACCTCTGAAGATGCCAGTCACAGCTGCTGGCGAAACGTCAGGAACTACTATGCCAAGACCACGGCTATACAGCCTGGAAAATCCACAACAACCAGAAGGGGAGAAATGGGAGTTTACAAGGGGGGGGGGTCCTTTCTTCACAAGTCTATTACCAAACAGGCTCATGCATTACTTCAGTTATTTATTCACTTCACTGAATTTGTGTCAAGCTTGGTAAAGAATCATAAACATTTCCAGATTTGTGGCTCTAGGTGTTGATATCTGGAAGAACCCACAATCTGCTTCTAATGGAGGACTGCATGAAGGCAAGTCAGTGAAAACAGTTCTAATTCCTGCTTTCTCCTACATTGTGGCCATTTAGGGAAACTGACTCTGGTATGGTATGTAATCCAAGTAGCTTTTCTATCAAGAAATTAATGGAGAGGTATAAGAGACCAAACCATGGGAAGCAGTGCTCACTTCATTGTGAATTGGCTGGTATGTGTTGACCACACTGAAAACCACTATATGGTGGTTACTATTTATTATCGTAGTATTTCCATTAGATGTTTGGATGGACTTGGGTTACTGAACTGCTGTAAATTGTTAGATCAAATGCAAACAACATTTATGTTGCTTAGCTTAATCCTCAAGAACAAATCATTATATTTGTATTGATTTCTAAATTACATTTGCAAAGTAACTGCTGTTATTTCTAAACTGATTATTGAATTATTTTTAAAGGACACTTCAAATTTAAAATAAATACAAGCAATGATACTTGAAATTTTATGTCTTGATCCAGCAAGGGGAATTAGCACACAGATAATGGATGTACCTCCATACTGTGATGCTCGCTCAAGCCTCACTGAACTGAATGTATACAGTGATATTAACAGTTGTTATGTGTTACCAGTTGCGAACAACTAAAGTTGGATTGATGCCCTAGTATTGCTTTGCAAAGAAAATGATGAAACTAAGTATTTTTTTATGTGAGAAAAAAAAACAGCAGCTGACCTGAAATTTGATATATAGCTTGCAAGGAAGACTTATTTTGTTTTGTTTATGCCCTCCTCTCTCATTTTGGTAACATGTATGTTTATATGTTTTTATTGGATTATTTTACATATACTTTATTTCAAATGTTTTAATGTACAAATGTTGTAATGTTTTGATGTTTGCTGCCTTAGAGACCCTATTTGGGTGGAAAGGAGGAAGAGAAATGTTTAAATATATAGATAAAATGAAAGTTCATTTTTAGCCAAATTCTATTATAGGTTAGGACTAGAGATGGGTACGAACAGAAAAAAAACCCCGAACATGATGTTCATTGTTCATTGCCATCCATGAACAGGGACTCACAAACAACCACGAACATGGCCCTGTTCACGAAAATGTTCGTGGTTGGCTGTTCATGGCGGCCAGCAGGCTCTCCTTTAGCCATCATCCAAGTAAAGATCCCTACTGCCCCATTCCCAGAAACCTGACCTGAGCAGGCAGCAGGAAAGGTACTAGTAATAAGTAATAGCTTGGCCCAGAGCCTGGCAGCAGCCCTGGAACTTAAAGGGGTAGATCCCTATCCCACCACACACAAAGAAAATTCAAGCTCCAATGCACTCTCTCTATCAAAATGCCAACAGCGACTGTCTCTCCACTGTCTGCAAAGTCAGAGCTGGGAGCCCCCCTCCCCCCTGCTCTTTGCTCCCTTGTTGTAACAAATTTGGAGCTCCACACTTGAAAGGAAGACCTGCCTATCAAGCTAAATTGGCCTTAGATTGGGGTTTCCAGGGCAACCGCAGGAGTTCAGACAGAGTTCAGACAATCCCTGCCTAAGTTGCCAAGGTAATTGATTGCAGGTGCCAGACTGTCTGGCTTGATGAACAGCAACCAACAGCAACAAACGAGGCTTGAAACGACCACCTGTTTGTTTAGAATGGGACCTCACAAACAGCTTGTTTGTGAACAGCAGATTGGGCTGTTCATGGCTTTTTTTTGTTCGTATTGCTATTCGTGCCCATCTCTAGTTAGGACTAAATCCATTGGAGACAATGTCTTTGTAAGAAGTTGTGCAAAATTTGGCCTAAGATGGGTCAAAGATACCTTCATAAAAAAAGTCATCTAATGTATAATGCCTGCATTAAATTGAGCATATTAATGCTCTTTCTCTGAATAAGAAATGTGTCTAGGTATAGAACATAATGGCATACATATATGCATCATGATATATTTTTAATATAGCATGTTCCATATACCATCAGTTACAACTCACAAAATACATGTTGGAACACATTTCCCAAATGTGGAGAATGTGGTAGCAAGGAAGGGGGGCAGCTTATTCAATTCCTGTTTTATACTGGGCTGTGGTAGTTGTTTATATGTAAGGTCTATGGCCTCAATTCAGACAGCAACTCTACTCATATTTAGGGAAAGTAAAAGGATTTCTCCCACCTCATAGGCTGTGATTCCAACCCCCCCCCCAAATATATGGGAATTTATCCTTATTTTCATTTTGTTAGAGCTCTCCACTGGATTTTACTCCAGTTGAACAGGAAATTCTCACTATGATTTGGCATGATAATTTGTAACTGGTCATCAAACCAGAACCACTAACTGGATCCAGAAGTGTGCAGGCAGATACATAAACAGAGTTAGTGAAGTTCCATTTGTGCAAGATCTTGTGCAACACCTACAGCTTTCCTCCCTATATATGATAAATCCCCCAAATTGGTTGCCCAAATCTTGTGCAAGCAAAAACTCAAGTGAGGATCCAATTTAACTTAGTGCAAGTGGCTACCACAGTCTTTTTGTTGCTTTTTTGCTTGCTCAAGGGCTCTACTACAAACATAATTTTGTGCTGGATCCAACTCTACGGTTTGAAGTAGGTGGTCGGCTGGAAAGCAAAGTACCACCATGCAACTCAGAAATTTTCCTGAGTCTGCAGTGCCAGTAAATACCTTTGGTCAGGGATAATCTATTCAGATAAAAGCTAATTTTAACTATGAAGTACCCTGCTCCCCAACAAAGTCAGCTAGAGCTAGGCTCCCATAATCTCAGAAGTTTTACGTTCCCAGTAATTTATAGCATACAGTGATTTTCCTGGTGCACAGCGATACAGGCTCACTTGCCTCTCTCTTGTTGGAGCTCTCCAATTTAGTGTGGATTCTGCCTCAGTCAAGCAATTCATCCACTTACGCTGTGTCAGCTCTACCATGCTTCCATATGACCTTAGTGTTGTTTTCAAGTAATCCACCATAATATCCTGAGAAATACTTGGGGTTTGTTGTGGGTTTCTTTTTGAAGCCATCTGTCATTTGAACATGTTAAACACTGAATATGTGTTAGTTGGAATCATGGTTAGAGTATACTACAAATGAGTCCTTCAATACCTGATTAATTCCAAAAATTACCAAAATAAATACAGTCTTAAGTATTTGCTCATTGAATAAGGATAAAGTAACTTCAAAATCCACAGCCACTGGTTGCCATGCAACCTGCTATAGTATTATGGTAGAAATAAGCTGTGCTTGAATTTTCCATGCCCTCTCGCTCAGCCGTCTTGATGTTGTGATACTCTAATGCTTCTCAGCTAACTTCCATTAAGTAGGGGTTTTTTTTCTGTGGGGTAGAATTCCAAGGTTAAAATGATTAAATAACTTTTATGGTTGATCAAATATAAGCCCTTATTATACACAGTAGGCAAAACCATACATTTTAATTACTTCACTATCGAAGATCTAGGTATTTACATTTCAATTTTTTTCACTTATAATTCTGAATTTAGTTTGACCTTCAGAATTTAGTTTGACCTTCCACCCCAATATTCTTACTGTTTCAAAATATTTTTCCATAAACAACGACCTCCCACAAAAACAGCATTCACAAATGAGATTTAAGTGTCTATTATTCATACATCTTGCTTTTTTCTAATTAGACATATGCTTTCCTTTACTTAAGCAAGTTTAGTTCTTGTAATATTTGATTAGTGTGTTGGTATTATAGTTCCAGGTTTGCAATCATCCACAAAACAAAATGAACTGATCAATAATTGATCATATTCACAACCTGTTAATACACTGAAAAAAATTATATTTAACACCTTTATTGACCTTCTTGAAGACATTTTTCACATCAAGAGAAATAAACTACAAACTAAATCTGGAATTTAAAAGTATATCTTCAATTAGCTTTTTATAAGCAATTTATATTTCAGTAATAATAACCTATAGATACTGAGCATTGCCACAGATTTACAAAATCTATCACTTAAAGTTTCTCTTCAGGGTGGGTTTCTTTTTGTTTCTTAAATTATTATGCTGGAAGAAAATTAATACAGGCAAAAATGACTTAATAAAGGTCTTATACATCCATTTATTACAAAAAATTGTAATGCAATTTAAAATCTCTCCATTAACCTCTAACACTCATGAAAAAGGAGATTTATTAGGAAAGGATAGAAATACCATTTGGTTAATTTACACTATAAATATTTCAAAATAAAAATATACTACCTTACATTTATTAAAAAGGGGGAAATATGACGTATTTGCGTTCACATTATTGATAGGAAAATTTGGTCAGTTGATAGTACCTTAAGGGAAAGCAAAATTGTGTATTTAGGAGATTTAATAGTCTGAAATGGCTATACTTTGCAGTAAAGCTATGTTACAGGAATTAGAACAGCAAATTATAATAACGTGGACATCTTAGTGTAGCTATATTATCATTATTTCTGTCTCTCCGTAGATCTGAATATACTTCCATAGTAAGATATGTCTGCAATGTATGTATTATGCAGAGAAGCATGTACATATATGCAAAAAAGTATGCTATATACACTTATCATTTGGTAACATAAAACACTAAGCAACAAATAAAAATACTCTATTTGGGGCAGCACTGTTCTAAAGAAAGCATCAAAATGACAGTCTGATGTGGGGTCAAAGAGACAACTAGGCAAGGCTATGAAATCCAGATCCAATAATAGTTCAAAGATATGAGGTGTAATAGAACTCCCTCGACACACACACCCAGTGTAATAATGTTCTCTCTCTCTCTCTCACACACACACACACACACACACACACACACAGACACGTGCACACAAACGGCTTTCTTCCCTTTATGAAGTAACTGCTTCACAGACTCTCTTCAGCTCTATTTTCTTTGTGTCTGTTTAATGTAGCACTGCTGCACTGCTGTGTTTCAGTCCTGATGCTCCAAACAGCTCTTGACGTCGGGTTTGCCCATTAGAGCTTTTACAAAAACAATAAATAATGTGCATATTAATAAAGAGGGAAATCACACACACACACACTTCACTTACTTTGTAAGAGACAAAAGAAATAACATTCAGAGGGGAGAATCTTGAGCTATTTTAAAGAAGGGTAAGCAGAGCAGACGGCATGTTATGTGACACATTGTCTTGTGTTTTCAGAGACAGATGGGGGCACTATCCAATATGCTCAAACAACTTCATGTACAAAAACAGGATAATCACAGCTCACTTCATGTGCAGAAGATTGTGGTATAAGCACTAAATGTGGATTTGAGCCGTTTATAACTAGCAATGCTAAAAATGCAAAGACTTAGTCGTTACTGTCAGGTGTTTAGATAATGCCATCAAGTGTGGAGACTGGAACCCTCAAATCATTTTTGTAAACTGTGTATCAGTACGAAGACCAAATTTCAATTTCTTCTCTCTCTCTCTCTCTCTCCTTTCTGGTGAAATTACACAATATAAAAGAGAACCCCACATGACACAGAAATAGATAAAATGCAGAAAAGAACTTTAAAGAAAAAAGTTTAAAGGATCTGTCATCGAAACTTTAAATAGGCCTTTTTCCAGCTGTAGCTAAATTATTGTACTTCCTGATACTGTTTGCTCCTCATAGCAATTGAAAGCATATGTAATTTAACAGCAGGCCTCAATCCTTTAATAAGCTGTCTTTAAAATACCTTACATGGATTACCTATCTGTAAATCTGCTTCCCATGCAGAATATGACAGCATTATGGAAATTGTGAGTTCAGTAAAGATGGCATGTACCAAAGAGAGCCACATCTGCACACTATAAGATTATACCAACATTGGAAGTAATCTTTAGTCATTTATAATACTGCAGAATGCATAATTAAGATTAAGGGCTCTATTCTGCCCTTACTTGCGTCCTACAGCTCTTTCTCTTTTTTTGTAAATTAAATGAAAAAAAAAAAGTTCCACAAGGCTGTCTTGGAAAAATAAGCAAAGTTAGAATGTTCCTCTTCACCTAAGTGGGGTACAGGTTGAAACAATGGCTGTTTGGCAATGGTGATACCACAACGAGGGACAGAGCCTCAATGGAAGCCAACACTATCAAAAGAAACAATGATATCCCCTCTTGGGCGTTAATTGCTTTTCCTTAGCCCAGCCCCTGTCATTTGTAATTCACACACAAACACACACATCACTGGCCTTAGCCATGGGCTAACTATTTTTTAACGGATAGGCATGACTGATGCTACCTGAGGATTCAGCAGGGTTTAGAAAACAGGCTCAAAATCTGGTTTTAAACCTTGGTTATGATGTTAGCATTAACCTTGGACATCATCAATTCAAGTCAAAGCTTGGATCATAGGCCAATGGGGAGGGGGAGATCAAACTGAATAAGGAAGTAGTTCTCTGAAGCAACAAAAATACCTCTTCTATTAGCAACGCTGTTGTGTGGTCAGAGAGTTTTTCAACTACATCGGTAAAGCAACACAGGTATTATATGCGCCCTACATGGTGTCCTCATAAGGACACGCACAGCTACATTCTAGACTCATTGCAACTTCCAGACCAGACCCAAGAGAAGCCCTGTGTAGAGTGAGTTGCAGTAATCTAATCTGGAGGTGACCGTTGCTTGGATCACTGTCGTTAAGTCATGGGTTGAAAGGTAAGGGACAAGCTGCCTGACCTGTTGCAGATGGAAGAAAGCGGATCTGGCAACTGCAGTGATCTGGACCTCCATTGATAGGGTGGCATTCGAGATCACTGCCAGACTCCTGACCACTGAAACAGGAGCAAGTGGTGACCCATCGAGGGTCAGGAGCTGGAGGGTCAGGAGCTGGCAACTGCAGTGATCTGGACCTCCATCGATAGGGTGGCATCCGAGATCACCGCCAGACTCCTGACCATTGAAACAGGAGCAAGTGGTGACCCATCGAGGGTCAGGAGCTGGATTTCTGGCCCCGGCAGCCCACGACCCAAATGGAGACACAGCAGTTTGTTTATTAAATAAATGTAAAAGAGCACTATATGGCATCCTCCCACTCCACTTAGAAAAAATTTTGGTTCATTATAGTTCTATGACTATAATTATGTCATTATACTTATTGTTAATTGTTTACATAGAAATCTGCAGATTAAAATGCCTTACAGTTTTATCTTACCAATCTGCCAATATCGTGGAGAAGTAGTACATTGTTCTTTGCATTTCACAGACAGGAAACCAACAACAACATATACCACCCTTCAGGATGCCTTAACACTCACTCAGAGCAGTTTACAAAGTATGCCATTATTATCCCCACAACAAAACACCCTGTGAGGTGGATGGGGCTGAGAGAGCTAGAAGCTGTGACTGACCCAAGGTCACCCAGCTGGCTTCAAGTGATGGAGTGAGGAATCAAACCCGGTTCTCCAGATTAGAGTCCTGCACTCTTAACCACTACACCAAACTGGCTCTCACCAAACTAAACTCCATGACACTGATTTACCTAGGTTAAGCCAAAATGGTGTTTGAAATTGGATATCTCAATTGAACTCCAAAACAATCTTTACAATCTTGTGAGCAAATGAAATAGGTACACTTCCTCCTGCCCAAGGAAGCAGACCCAACATGTGACTGGGTATTTGTTAACATGGACAAAAGCAAGATGAACAACTTAATGGACACATTGAAATGATCTTTGTGACTGTGGAGAAGCTGGAAGAAGTTAAATCAAGATTTTTAGAATTTAATTTATTCCATTAGCATAAAGCCAAATTGACATGTCATAACAGGTAAGAGTGTAGGCTTTGCATATGTGCAGAGGGGCAATCACCTTTGAGAACTAATGCAAAATCATCTTCAAATGCATATAGATTAATTTGCCTTACTAATATTTGCAACAGATGTATGCTGTGAAATAATATTGCACATTAACAGAGAAAACAAAAGATGAATTGTGCTACAAATATAGCTAGCCGAAGAAGTCAAAATTAGGAATGTACACAACCTCAAAACTAGGATGTAGACCACTTCAGGACACAACACGTTTCCTATTGCATGTTTGGCCTTTTCTACTTCAACAAGCCAAAATTACTCTTCTTTGTGAGAAATCTGTATTGATGATGAGTAAGACACACACACACACACACACACACACATGGTTAATGTCTGTTTCTCTGGAACATGCTGCATTTCAAGTCTTGGCATTTGAGACAACAGATGGGGTGAAAAAAGAATTTGCCTTCAGGGCTGGGGCATTACTTCAATTTATTTTTTTTTCTAATTCAGTGCTGGATTTTTGTTTTGTTTAAAGTCATATACTGTCATTTTAAATATTACTGAAATTCACTTTATATCTTATTTTTAAATTTAAAATTATTATACTGTCTTTTCTAATATGTTAGAAAAGACAGTTTGCTATGTATAAGCTTAGTAGAGGTTCCATGGTTAATCTGTTTTTACTGTGGTGATGGCTTTTGCCCACCAGAATAAAGTTATCTAACACCCCTTGTGCAATTCCAGTGGAAATGCATCCTTTGTTCAAAATAAATATGGAGAACACTTAAAGCAAAATAACTGATAAGACTGGGAACACTCAAGGTCTTGTCATTATTTTAAAAACTGAAACATTATATGGTTGCATTTGATTTTAAAAATATGACCCTACTAATTACGTGAGAAATTCTTTGATAATATTTTTTTTGTAAGAGTGAAAAAGGAGATAAAAATGATTGTATGATATGGGGACAACATACATTCCCATCTAGAGAGAAGATTTAGATGGCATGATTGATAAGAAATTGCAGTTCTGTATGTCCAGCAAGACACCCATCACTGACTGCTGGGTGTCTTGCTGTTCTTCTGCCCATTGTTTTGCTCCCTCTACAAATCACCCTCTCAACCCCTCTCACAGCCAGCCCAGACATTCAGTGTGTAGTTGGGGAGATAAATGTAGAACCACTGCAAGACTCTTACCTTGGTCCCACAAAAACTAAGACCCAGTCCTGGAAAGTAATTCTGAACGTTTGTGCAAAATCAAATCAAAAACATTTACCATATTAGTTCTAAGCCACATGGACCAAAACAGAAACATTACATAAGCCTAAATTAAAAATGTATACAGTGCAAATTATATATTACTGTAATGTATCCAAGCAATTGCAATTGTTTTTGATCACCTTAGCCAAGACCACGGCAATACAGCCCGGAAAACCCACAACAACCATCACCTTAGCTAACTTTAATAGCTGCTAGGATACACAGAACAAGTTTGAGAAATAGTCTTATCTCTTCCCTTGGGAAGTGTTTGGTTTAATGACCACTAAGGACTTTCAACTAAGATAAGAAACAATTCCTCATTTCATATATAAATAGCAAAACAAAAGGCATTTTCGTAAAGATCTTCTACTACTCCGTAAACTCTAGTGTTGAAATTGGTGTCTTAACACTGAACTCTTCCTTGATGACAATATCTGAAATCCTGGAGCTAGGAGGGCAATCCACAATTCACTCTTCTCTAGCACAATCAAGTATTTTCACTATTAATGAATGTGTTTGGAAAAATAAAGAATCTGAAACAAGGTGAAATACTGCACTACTGCTACATCAGATTGTGTGCTGGTCTGGGAAGTTTGAGACAGAGCTAGTTGTTGTGTAGTTGAAACCACTGGATTTTTTATCCAATTCAAGTCTGTTGGGAGTATTGCATTTCCACTCTTTTTATCTGGCTTTCAGTATTGTTGCAAGTGGTATAGTCACAGTTTGCTGTGTATAGATTGGCAGCACATGGGTCCAAAGATTTGTTCTGGGGTTTACTGCGGCTGAGGGAATTGTTTGGGTAATGGATTCCACACTCTGTTCATGCTCAGAGGCTGGGGTTGACTCCTGATTCTGTGACAGGGGAGGTGAAGCAGGAGCTGAGGATGGAAAAACCAAGTCACTCACGCTACTGCTCTTAACATTGTTTAGTTCTGTTTCCTTTGCTGATTGGACTTCCAAAGTTTTTATTCTAGTATCATTGATTCTCTCGAGTTCTATTACATTTTACACTAGTGTTTTTAAACTGGCACTTTCAGTTCTATCTTTCTCCAGTTGGGTCTTTACATTAATAAGCTTGCTCCGGAGTTGCTCTATATCTTTTCCATAAGCTTCTATTTTTTCTTGTAACATCTGGTTTTTCTTATTAAGATTGTTTTTATTTCTAAATTCTGTTCCCTATTTAGGTTTGTTGTTTTTTCTATCTTACCATGCCAATCTGCCAGTTTTTGTTAAGGGGCATCTGGGAAAGTTTTTGTTGGGTTCTAGGTCTGAATCAAACCTTGAGTCTTTTCCTTGTCCCTTTTAGAGTTTGAGCTAATTTTAATTCCTGGAGATCTAAGGCTAGCTGCAATGTTTGGTCTTCTCCTGAGTGCAGTTAACTGTGGAGAAGAATGTGGGCCTCCCTAGAAATTGTTCTCATTTTGCTTAGTTTCAGGCTTCCCTTCTCTATCCTACCTGTTGTCTGTCCCAGTGGTTAAGGTGGTCAGATTTTTCCTGTCACTGTTTCCATTCCCACCATTTGAATGGCTGCTATGGTTAAGGATTCGGTTTCCTCCTCCATTGCAAGGGGGAGGGAAGCGGCTGAGGCCATTAGCTGGGTAATGACCTTCAGGTTTATGGTGGAAATGGGGACCATGGTTGACATAGGTTACATTTTGTATGGGCTCATGGTAGGTTCTCCTAGAACATTTGTTTTGGGCTTTAAGAGCTCCTGTCTTCCAGAAAAGGTCTGCTAGCCTTCTGACCCTATCTGAAAGTTCCCTCCATGTGAGGTTGGTCGGCTCTAATGGTCCTAATGTTATTTTAGTCTGTGAATCGAGGCCAGCATAAAGCATCTACTGAAAGTTGTCCTCATCATAGTCATAGGTTCCCTGGTTGTAAGTGACTTTCTTAGCAATGGTGGCAAGGAGCTTTTTATGAACTATATAACGCCTCTGGACTTTCACCTGGAGCCTGGCAGTCCATGACATACAGCATGTCTGCAGTTTGGCTGGGCAAAACAAGCTGCACAATTTCCCATATCCACTGTGTCATACAAAGGGAGGTGAGATCCCTAGTTGCTGTGCCTGACTCGATGGCTGAGGCGCCCACGCCAAATGCGCAAAGCCTTGCTAGCTGGCTTAGGTCTGCTCCATTTGCAATGGGGTGCAAATGAGAGACTGCTGTGAGCCATGCAATTCCAGTGTCCCTGATAAAGGGCCCAGCTGATCCGCTATGGCTTTTGCTTCAGCGGCAGTCTAGGGGATCTTTTCCTGGATCTCCTGGTGTTCTATGCATCCGTTAGCAGCATGATTCTCTACTGTTTTAGTTTTTTACTGGGGGGAAGGGGAATAGAGTTTTCCCAGTTGGGATTGTAACAGGTCTTGGGAACTGCATTCTCCAGGAGGGGCTTATAGAGTTGGGCAGGGGAGGTCTGGGAGAGTCTCTGGATGGACTGACGCTATTAAGACTCTCTATAGACCTAACTGCTGTTTTCATGACTTAATCTCTTTGTGGCATGCCTCGTGGCTGACTTCGGTGTGCTGAGTTTTAGCTTGGACAGCTAGATATTGAGCTGCAGATTGGACTTGAGTGAGTTGCTGCTCTAACACTGCAACACTTTGCTTGGAAGCCTGAGCATGGGCTAAAGCCTCCTACAATTTCTGCCTGATGTCTTAGGTAGTGAACACAAGGGCACCTTTGTCCGTGAGTAGATAGATGAGCTTGTCTAGCTCCTGAGCTTGAAGCTCAAGTTTTGCATTGGCCTCCCCAGCAATGCTTACACAGTCATTGAGGGTTATCACACACACAGCACACATACAAGGCTAATTAAGAAAATCATGGAGGAAAAGGGGAGAAATCAGTTTCAGGGAAGTTTCAGGGAGTCAGTTACCAGTCTTGAAGATAGGGGCCCACAAAGGTAGCAGCAAAACAATTCCCACTATTGTGCTGTTGTTGATGTTTTGGACTTCAATAATGGTTATATATTTAATTATTAATTTTATTATGAACCTGTTAAGAGTCAGACTTACAGCTCAGTTACTGTGGTGTTAGTTTTACAGAACCAATGGCTTTTGTTGTTGGTGATATGTGTCAGGAATGTTACCAAAAATACCAAACAGTTACCAAAAACTGTTACCAAAAATACACATTTTCATATTACCACTATTTGTTCCAGGCCAGGAGCTATATTAGATTTTAACACCACAGAGAGAGAGACATAAATGCCACAGGCCAGGTCTGAACAGCTTCGAGTTGAATGCAGCCCAACAGCTATATATGGTTACCCACCATGAGCTGCCTGATAGACACGGGTATGAATCGAAATACGAACCGAATTTCATGATGAATCGGGCCGATTCGTATTTCACGAAACGCATTTCGTGGAGTTTTCACGAAATTCACAACTTTGGGGGCCAATTTGTTTGATTCATTAATTATTCGTGATGCCAGATAGGCTGGCGCCGATCCACTGATTCCCTAGGCAACATAGGTCCAGAATGTCTGCAGACCTTTTGTTGCCATTGGAAACCCCAATCTCAGCCCACATAACTTTGATAGGCAGCTCTCCCTGCCAACTGGAGAGCTTCCATTCTGCCCTATACAGCAAGGACCGGGGTGTGTGTGTTAATCCTATAGGCAACTGAGGAGATGGGCCTTCTGTAGCCATGGGAACACCAATCTCATCCCTCCAAACCCTGTTAGGCAGGTCTGTCTGCCAACCACAGACCTCCTGTTCTGCTCTATGTAAGCATTTCTTATATAAGGCACAGTTCTCTGCCTCGTGCTTTTCAGTTCTAGTAGACAGAGGGAGAGGGAGGACCTGTTGCTGGGATTTGGAGTGAGAAAGTGGAATTGGGAGCTTTTGGCTGGATTTGCTGCTGCTTTAAGAGACTAAAAGGCCTCTTTCTTATTTTCAGCTCTTGGCCATGCTGGGAAGGTCATTGGGTGAGGGTGCCTTCTTTCCTTCACCCCACCCCAGTCTCAGGGCATTACCTGGCTCTGGGGCCTAGATTGACTGAGGCCTACCTTTTTTTCCTTTAATTTTCTTTGCTTATATTCTTATTTAGAGTGTTTGTTATTGCTGGCTTGTTGGGTGAGGGTGGGTGATGGAGAGCCTGCTGAAGTCTCCCTGCAAGTTTGGCATCTCTGGGTATGAAGGGGGCCATTGAAGTGCCCTGGGTTCTGACGAATCATGAAACTAATGAACTGTTTTGTGAAAGTTCGTGATTTGTGATTCGTGGAATGTGACGAAACACAAAACTCTCGTTTCGTTTCCCCCCCCATTTTGTGCCCATCTCTACTGCCTGATGGACATTACCAAAGGGATTGTTAAACAAGTATCAAGCAGGCCATAATGCATGGCTGGAGAATTATGTTTGGCTTGGTGTGTCAGATGTTGTGCAGAGACTCGGTAGCACCTTACATTATTTTTTAACATGTAAATTTGTCAATTTCCACCAAAAAATTTGGAAATGGATGAACAGTGTCTCTTAGCAACATTTTCTGTCAATAATTTGCACCAAAACATGACCGAGCTCATGAGGTGTATATATATATATATATATATATATATATATATATATATATATATATATATATAGGGTAAAATCCCCGAATCGGACCTGATTTGCAAAGATGTGGGACTTCCAAACCGGGCCCAGCAAGCAGGGCTCGATTTGGAAACCCTGAATCAAAGCTTCCAGAAGCAATCGGTATTGCTTCGGGAAGCTTTGGGTCAAGAGCTTTCTGCAAAGCTTTCTGCAAAGCAGAAGGGAAAGGGGCATTTAAACCTGGGAGCAGCTGCTTGATAGAGAAATCCCCGCCAAACAGCTGGTCCAAGGGGAGAGGGAAATGCCCTTGGCTTTTTCACCCAAGGGGAGGGAGGAAGAGGGAGCTCCCTCCCATTGGATGAAAATAGCCAGACTGGATACTTTCAAAGCTCAGAGCTGTGCTGAAAAGCCCTGCTCTGAGCTTTGAAAGTATCCAGGCTGGCTATTTTCCTCCCATTGAGTGAAATAGCCGTCTTGGAATTTTTCAAAACTCAGAGCAGGGCTTTTCAGCAATGCTCTGAGCTTTGAAAGTATCCAGTCTGGCTATTTCATCCAATGGGAGGGATGCAAAAGTAGCTCCCTCCCATTGGGTGAAATTGCTGGCTTGGAGTTTTTCAAAGCTCAGAGCAGGGCTTTTCAGCAATGCTCTGAGCTTTGAAAGTATCCAGTCTGGCTATTTCATCCAATGGGAGGGATGCAAAAGTAGCTCCCTCCCATTGGGTGAAATTGCTGGCTTGGAGTTTTTCAAAGCTCAGAGCAGGGCTTTTCAGCACTGCTTTGAGCTTTGAAAGTTTTCAGGCTGGCTTTTTCACCCAATGGGATGAGGGAAGATGGAGCTCCCTCTTCCCCCCCTCCCATCAGGTGAAAAAGTCGAGAACTCCTGCTGTGATCTTCTGTATGGTCTGAATTTTAACGGAGTATACCAAAGTGGCTGAAATGCCCTAATTCTGAAGCGGCTTGCCGCTTAGGGTTTAGGGGTATTCCGGATTGTTTTCCTGAAAACAATCCCGAATCTTTCCTGAATCTTTTCTCTGTGCACACCCCTAATATAAAGTTAAAACTTATTCATGATGGCTTCGTTGCCTCTTCACTCATCCAGATATGGCTCTTTCAAACAAATGATACAGTACCCATTTTGGCTCCCACTTTGTTCTATTAAATTGAAGAGTAAAATAATCTCCATTGTTTCATCTCTTGTGTCAGTTCCCAAGACAATCTATAGGAATGCTGAAGATTTGCCTTTATTCTCCGACCTTGCCACCTCACATAAACTTGCCTTTGACAGGAGATAGTAGTGACAGTGTGGATTGGATCTACAGGAATATGGCAGGCATTTCCATTGTGAGAATTATTTTATCTTCTTCCTTTCACGAAAGAATACTGCTATGAGATACAGCCATCTTTTGATCTCCAGTGTCAGCTCATAGGACCCCACAAGACTACTGAAGACCAGAAAGAGCTGTATCTGGCAAAGACAAAGAAAAGGATAGAAAATACAATATTGAAATGTCTGAGGATCTGAACTACTGCAAAAACTCTGTGATTGTATCTGATTTCCTTTGGCATCATTTTGATATCAATCCATTCTGTATTCCCTTCAGCTGATTGCCTAACATAGCGTTCTTTTATCTAGAATCGTCAGACTATATCTTCTGGATATCATGTGTTACATTTAACTATTAGACTTTACAGGGAACTCAAGAGATACATAAGGGATAAGAGATGTATATAATTTCACGAATGCACTGCACTGGTGAAACATGCATGAAATGTCAAGGGTGATGGCTGGATACAGGAAGCATGTATTGACCTCCTGTTGCAAATAAAAATAGGTATGCAAGCTCACAGACATACATACATGTTTACTTAAGGGCCAGCAGGGAATGAGGGAAGAAGATTTAATTGAGATCTGCATGTATTGCTGTGTCCCTGTATGTGTGTGCATTGTGCTCTACAGTACTAAAAATTAATCTGTGAAGATAATTTTAAAGGAATAAACTATGCATACTGACAATGGGTGCTGATTATTATTCCTACAATGAAGAAAATTTTTTGTTCTTAACATGACTCACGGTTCCCCCCCTCCAAATTTGTACAATATTATTAATAGCTGTAATATAGACTCACTTTTCCAGCATAATAGTAAAGAGTCCAGTAGCATCTTTAACCAACTTTATTGTAGCATAAGCTTTTGAGAACCACATTAACATGGCTCACTCCTCTGGATCTTTCCCAGTATAGTATGTTGAAGATATGCTGCTAGTAACTTCGGGAGTAAGTTTATGATGATAAAAATATGTTGTATGTTTTTCGAACTAAATTGGACTCCAGCTTCCCAAAAATTGAATACAACAGCAAGAATATACTTTTATACTCAATTTTTGACCCTTGATAAAAAGTCCTGGCTAACTAGGTTTGGCTAGGCTAACATCAATAATGATAGTAGAGCATTGTATTTTTTTAAAAATCAAATATTCCTGTTGTGCATATCAGATGCAGATCATTTGTGATAAAAAGTTATCCATGTAAGCAGGCCCTAAGAAGTAAATGTAGGATGAAACTCAACTTTTGATAATTAAGGTTGGAAAAACTCAAACCTTGGGGCATATGGACTATGTCTAAGAAATAGAAAGGTTTCCATGGCAGAAGTTGCGAGTAATGTCTGCATAGAACTGCTATCAAGATATTTAAGAGTACCTGTCCACGTTCAAGATCTTGATTGATCAGAATCTAACACTTTCCAACTTGTAGAAGAAAACGTTTGGGAATGCATAAAGTGTTACAATTATATCAGCAGTTGCTTTCAGTAGGCACAGTTAAAGCACAGAAAAAATATCTCCCAGTCCCAAGGTTTCAAAATATACATAAAAGAAAAATACTTTTATGTAATTTGACACTGCACAGTCAATAATGCTTTCTGATTTCAGAATGATAACTTAAAACTAGGGTACAATAAAAGATTGATAATGAAAGCTGCTGAGCAACATTCTTGGATATATGTAGTTCTTCTCAAGCATATAAGTGAATGGCTTGGATCCAGCGATGCGCAACCTTGCACAAAATCTTGTGCAACATCTGGCACTTTCCTCCTGGATGCCCAAAAAATGTAATACAATAACTCTGACAAACAGCTGTTGTGTTCTTTTTTTAATGCTACCACTTGCAGAAGAGCAAATTTTGCACTGGATCCAATCCACTGCTTCTCAGTAACATCAATGATGCTCATGGGAACTCCCATCTGGCAATATTTATTCATATTTTATTTATTGATTTATTTACATTATTTATAGTCTGCCTGTCTCATTGAGACTCAAGGCAGATTATAGAATGTAGTTCAATGCAACCAACAGTTGGGGCATTCAATAAACAACAGAATAGCCTATAGGGTTGCCAGCCCCCATTACCCCCATAGCGGGGAGCAGGGGTTGCCACAAACCCACGTCCAACTCAGGCTTAGGCTGACCTTCCCCTACCCTGAGGTAAAACCTCCTCTTTAAGCCTGTGAAGCTGTATTCTGGGCTGGGAAGCCTCTGGTAGCGTGGTTGATGATAAGTTTCAACTTTCCTTCTTGTCCCACCCTTAAGGATTATTAAAAATGGTTACCCAGCCAAGTCTTAGTAGGGAACAGATCAGGGGTTTGTGCTTCCCTTTAGCAGAAACTGGCACACAAGGCTTGGGGAAGTTCAAAAGGTAACAGAAGGTTTATTTACAGTAGGTTAAAGTCAAAAGGCAGGTAGGCAGGTGTTTGAACTGAAGAAACAGAAAGGTTTTTGTACAGGAACTTCACAGGTGTGAGGCACAAAACACTTGGTATAACACTAGGTTGCTGGCTTCTTTCAGAGGTTGACACTGCTTTACAGTGTCAAACACAACTCAAACACTCAAACACAAACACAGCACGACTTTCCCTCCTCTCCAGACCTTAAGGGTGCTCCACTGAGACAAACCCTTCCTTGATACTGGGCAGGCATTATAGTTATGATCTGTAACCCTGTTCCTGGCACTGAAGGGGAGACTCCTCTCTACCCACTTCCTTGGCCCTCTATAATTCCCAGATCTCTTGAGTCTAAGTAGGAGTTAGTGCTGGTATCCCCCACTTTAGTGTTAGTGTTTCACTAACATTATTTCTTCTGACAGAGGATTCTCTGGCTGACCCTCTCTGGTCTAAAGCCAGGTTCCAACTCCCTTTCACTCTCTTGTTTTCTCTCCAACTCCAACTGACAGCTTCCCCAACATTCCATCCCCAAGTGCCATTTCAGGCTAGGCACATGGGGGGGGGGAAGGAAACATGTCAATTATAGCTTACCGACTGGATATCTCAGCATCTGAAGCTGAGTCTGTCACATGGTGCATCATGGTGCAGGTGTGGAGGGGCTGATCTAGCTTTGTGCAGGGACTCTAGAGGCCCCAATGATGTCACTTTTGGTTGAGAAATGGAAGTGACAGGATCGCAGTGGGGGCAAAATCAACCCTGAATTCCCCCTTTACCCCCCTACCAGCCAGGTGAGTGGAGCTGGTGGCAAAAAATGGAGGGTGAGACGAAACAAGCATATATCTGATACAGAGCTGAAATGAGGAAATCATAAGCAATCTGACATGGCTTAATAATAATAATAATAATAAAAATAAAACAATAAACATGACCTAATAAACAACACAGCAGTATAGTCTACACAAATAACTGTGCTTATATACTGCTCTTCTAGACAGATTAGTGCCTCACCCAGAGCGGTGAACAATTTAGTTTTATTATTATCCCCACAATACAGCTGGGGAGCTGTTGCTAAGAGGAGTGGCTTACCCAAGGCCACCTACTAAGATCATGGCAGTAGTGGGATTCAAACCAGTAGAGTGCTGATTCGCAGCCGAACCACTTAACCACTGTGCTACAGCAACAACACTATCTCTTTATTGAAAGATTTATTTGAACCATTTTCCTACAGCTCAGTCCTCTTACCTGTGCAAGAAAGCCCTCCAGAATAATTTGGTTTTGCATAGTTTGGTTTTGAATAGTTTTGCATAGTTTGCGGAAAGCCAGGAGAGTGGGAGCTTTTCTGTCCTCTTCTGGCAGGTCATTCCATAAATTGGAGGAAAGCACATGCACAGGCAGCTGTTGATTTTGCTCATTTGCAGAAGTTGCTGTTCAGATAAGCAAAGCTGCCATAGCAGAGCACAGGGAAGAGGTGATCCTGTAGATATGAGGGACCAAGACCATGAAGGGCTTTGTATGTGATAGCTGAAACCTTGAATTGGGTTTGGTAACTGATGGGCAGCTAGTGGAGTGGCTGCAGTGAAGTGGCTTTGCCTATCTGTTGATAGTTATTGAGCTGTGGCATTCTAAACCAATTGCAATCTCTGAGTTGACTTTGATGGGAGACTTATGTAGAGTGCATTATAGTAGTCAAGTCTGTCATGGGTCCAGGTGGCCAGGTCAGTCATGTCAAGATAGGGGGCCACCTTTTGGGCTAAGATGAGTTTGTGGAAGGCATTTTGCAAATGCATTAACATACTTATATAACTGCAGCACTGGGGCCAGTATAACCTCATGCTCTTAACCATGTCTGCAGGGATCAGCAGACCCATTACTTCTGTTTTGAGCATGTCTTTAAACTGGGTATGGAACTTAAACCAGCAAGTGCTAAGAGTGAGAGGAAGTACAAGAAAAGTTTATTTTCGTATGTTTAGCCTATTCTCTTCAGTATAGATGTGGCCTCGAGTTGGAAAGAGGGCCATACCCACATTGACACATGTCTAGATCACAGGTGTCTTTAGACCACACACAATAACAGGAGCAGAAGGAATGCAGAAATGCAAACAGCCAAATGTGAAATGAGGTGTTTAAAAATGGATTTAGGATTGGTTCTCCATATTTTTATGGAAGTATTAAAGCTGTTAGTATAAGTTAATCAATTTGTTTGAATGGGAAACAAATTCATAGGTAACAATTCTCAAATGATTTTCCTTCTATCCAACTGGGATAAAATTCTTAGGGATTACAGTCATAATCTTTTGTGTAGATTATAGATTAGAGGCAACTCTGATACAGTGTCCCTAATTTATAGTCAATTCAAACTATTCCTTCCAAGTGTGCAACTGGAACTGGATGATGGTGGTTAATGATTTTTTTTTTGTTAAAACAAAATGCAGAGTTGATATCTGTTCCCCTTTAGCTTGGTTCATTTCAGCATTGTTCTTCCATCCCTACAGTACAGGAGCCATGATGAGAAAAATATTATTCGAAAGCAGTGAAATTAAGGCAGAGGAGGATACAAGGTGTTAGCTTCCTCTCACCACCTTGGAGTTTTCTGGAATCTACCTGAGTCTCAGAAAAAGGTGGGATATAAATATTTTTAATAAACAACTACAAGGCATAGAATGGCACCAGTCTGTGCCAGTTGTCTTTAACTGCAAACAAATAAATAAATAGGAGGCAATTAAAGCAAACTGTAATAGATTTTACTCTCAGTTTTTCTTCCACTGCACAGACTTTCCAAGCCCAAATACATCAGCAGCATTGTATTGGGGCTTCTATATTATCCCCAGCTATTTTTACAACTGTTGCAAAATTTGCCTTTCATATTTTTCTTATCTCTACATCTCTTTTCCAGTACTTTGTAGTGTTACTGACACTATGCCTTCATGTTTATAACCTTAATTGTCAAATAGGCTTTAAGGACCCTGAGTGAATGAGGTGGGACAATATTAAGGAATTATAAAAATGCCATGCAGAGCTAAGCTGGCATGCTGCTTGGATCAGTGACTCCACAAAAGTCTGCTATTCCAAAACAGCAGCATAAACCTCTAGTACTTGGAACCTAAAGTACCCCCAGTGGATATGGCTTCGCACATGGGTGTTGCTATGGGCACCAGAGCAGAGGAGCCAACCATAAAAGAAGGTTTCCAGTCGGAAACAAAAGAAGGGGAAAACCCAGAGGATACAAATGGATAGCTGCCAATTAAAATTACAATGCTGAAATTTTGCTAGCAATCAATGGCAGACTCCAGCGTACTGTATTTTAACGGACAAGAAAACATCCTTTGGGGCTCAAATGTAACCTAGAGATCTCTGACTTTTTAGCATGCTGAGTACAGATGGTACTTTCCTGCTTCATGTTGCGATCAAGAGGCAGAAAGGGCATTTCTAAAACAGTAGCCGTGAAAAAGCAAGCATAGATCAAAGAATACAAGGGCCTTCTATGACTGTCCTAGAATGAATTGTATCATTGTTGCCAGTAATCCTCTCCAAAAAGTGCACAGGGTGTCCAGAATAATGTTTTCAAAATCAGCACACTCAAGTGGAGTTAGGGATTATTTGCACAACTGTTTAGGATCTATGTCCTACAGAATGAAAAAAAATGCTTTAAAAGGTCATTATTTTACTTATCAAACATAAGTAAATACATCATAAAAAAGTAACTCCCCTTCTACTGATCAACATGCTGCATTAACTCGATGCTGCTTCTTACATATTAAAGTTCTGTGATTTCTCTTCTTATATTTAAATAAGAAAAATGTACTAAGTGTTAAATGCTATTACTAACATATCATCCCTATATTTTTCAGCTTTGCAAATAATTGTAGTTGCTCCCTTGACAAACCTGAAAGATACTGGCATTGGGGTACTGAGTTAGACAAAAAAGCTGACATCCTCTGATGAAACGTAAAAAATACACTCTAGAGAACAAAATGGGGAAAAGAAGTATTCAAAGGGCCTGTGCATGAGATAAGGCTGCCTTGGGGGGCAGCTTGAACTTGCAGTCTTGGCCATTTTTTGCAAGATTTTACAGAACCCTCGATTACAGTATTCAACAAAAAGGAATACTTCAAAAAGCTTCTATTTTAAAGCTGGAAGTATAATAATTTTGTAAGTCAAAATTTGGAAGTGTTCCCAGATTTTGGCAGTAAAATGATAATACTGGGCATATCATTTTAAAGAGGAATCTCAAGGAAGTTAATTCAGACGACAAGGTCACTTTAGACATTTTTTTGTCCTTATGTTTTGGACTGAAAATAATTCCCAAATCCTATTATTTGAAGCGGGGTACTTACTATGTCAATCCATGACTCCCCTGATACACATGCTACCTCTGAGATAGAGTTCTTTTAAAATAAAAAATATCTTTCTCTAAGACACACACACAGAGACAGATACATAGATACAGACTTCGGATAACAGAATTTCTTAAGGAGAAAAAAAAACTTTATACTAAATATTTGAATTTTGCCATTTTGTGTTATCTCCCAAATGCATTATTTAAGCTATACCATACGTGGGTACAACTTTCACAATGACAACTATGAAATAATTCAATATTCAATGTTCTTAATAAAGCAAAACTGGATTTCTATGCACAGACAATAATCTGGGTATTGGCCTGGAGCTCTGACCCTTGAACCACTGTGACCCCATATAAAGTCAAAGTAGCCAAAGTAGATTTCCTGGTTCTTTGCCTTTCTTTACCATTTCTCATTGAGATTTGTCACTTCTCTTTCTCGTCTTAAATAATTCCCCTTATTGCTAGCAGTTTTATCCCCCCTGAACGTACTATGGGCTGTTCATAGACTTGGCTCCATGCTCTGCCCCATTATGTTACTCCTTTATTACAGGTGTTACAATAACATGGACCACTAATCTGCCAGCCGCATGTTAATCCTTCCAGTAAGTGTGGCTGCCATGTTGTGTGACAAGCAGCAACACACACGTATTTACCATATGTGTACAGATGTTTTATATGTGAACTGATCACTGGATTTTTCAGGGTTTGTGTGCATAGTAAGTTGCCCTTCTTCATACAACATGGTGACTGCATGAATCAGGAGGATTGCAGTTAGTGCATGCTCCCAATTCACATAGATGGTAGTCTCCTGATATGCATGACAGGAACATCTGAAAAGGGTTTTATTTGCTAACCATGCTATCCTTCCCTGATTCCTCAGACTCACATGTTCTGCTTCTTTTTTACTCAACACCCACTTTTATAAAATGGACCTCAGCGTGTCCTTCTAACCTACCCTTTCAGTCAGATGCATCAGCCTAACCAGCTTCCTGAAAAAGTGAATGACAAAAAGTTAATACTATTTATTTATTTATGTATTTATGTATTTATTTATATATTAGATTTTTAGTCCACCCTCCCTCCCTGCCAGGTGGGCTCAGGGTGGAATACAACATTTCCATTTACATATAATACAATTTAAACACTTAACATTATATAAATAATACATTAAAACACATTATACAATAAAACATTCTCCTCAGATGGCGACTATAAAATGACAATAAAATGCTGCGCTTCAACCTGGCCCATGTATAGGGTGGTGGACAAATCTTTTATATGGCTGGCGGGGCCCAGCCTAACCTCCACTATATGCCTCGTGGAACACCTCTATCGTACAGGCCCAGTGGAAAGATAACAAATCCTGCCAGGCCCTGGTATCATCAGACAGAGAGTTCTACCAGGTTGGTGCCAGGACCGAGAAGGCTCTGGCTCTGGTCGAAGCCAGGCGGTTCTCACTTGGGCCAGGGACCATCAAAAGTTGTTTATTTGCTGTATCCTCGGGGGTATATACAGGGAGAGGCAGTCCTGTAGATATGCCAGGCCCAGTACGCATAGGGCTTTATAGGTCAATACCCAAACCTTGAACCGGGCCCGGTACTCCACTGGTAACCAATGCAGCTGGCGAAATATAAGGGTTATATGTTCCATGGTTGGGACCCTTGCAATTACTCGTGCAGCCGCATTTTGGACCAACTGCAGTCTCTGGATCAGGCCCAGAGGAAGCCCTGAGTAAAGCAAGTTGTAGTAGTGATTGATTGGATTTTTAGCCTGCTCTCCCCACAAGCAGTCTCAGGGCGGGTTATAATCATAGATAAATTACAACCAATAAAACCAGTAAAATACAACTCAGTACCAACATGGATTTCAACATTCCATGTGGTGCACCCTTTCCCTTTCCCTGCCCACCATAGTCTAATCTGCAGGTGACTGTTGCTCGGATCACTGCAGTTAATTTGTCGTTCGACAGGTAGGGGACAAGCTGCTGGGCCTGTCTTAGATAGAAAAATGAAGACCGGGTAACCGCTGCAACCTGTGCCTCCATGGTCAGGGAAGCATCCAGGATCAACCCCAGGCTCCTAACTCTCAAAACCGGTGCAAGCAGCACCCCATCAAGAGTGGGGAGCCGGAGTCCCATGCCCATGGACCCCCGACCCACATGCAGGACCTCCGTCTTTGAGGGATTTAATTTCAACCGACTCTGCTTCAACCACCCCGTCACAGCTTCGAAGGCACACTCCAAGACATCCGGGGCCGAGTTGGACCAGCCATCCATCATCAGATATAGTTGGGTGTCATCAGCATATTGATGACACCCAAGCCTGAAACTCTGCACCCTCCAATAGTGGGGAGAGTATTGCCTCCTGAGAGACACCACACACCAACGGGTGGCGGGATGACCATTTCTCCCCATGTACCACCCTCTGTCCCTGACAAGAAAAGAGACAAGCCACTGTAAGGCAGTCCCTCGTATTGCCACATCAGCGAGGCAGTGGATCAACAGATCATGATCGACCATATCGAACACTGCTAACAAATCCAATAAAATCAGCAGCGCCAATCCACCACGATCCAGCTGTCTGTGGAGACTGTCCATGAGGGCGACCAGCAACGTCTCTGTCTCATGTCTTGGGTGGAAACCGGACTGGAAGGAATCTATAGAGATGAGGAATCATTCAGAAAACCATGCAGCTGCTCCACCACCGCCCGCTCAATCACCTTGCCCAGAAACGGGAGGTTCGAAACTGGGCAGTAATTGATCAGATTTGTGGGGGTCCAAGGATGGTTTCTTCAAGAGAGGCCTAACCATGGCTTCCTTCTACGCTTCTGGAAAAACCCCAGAGCTCAAAGATGTGTTAACAATGGCCTCTAAGGCAACTCATAACCCATCTATGCTGTCCTTCACCAACCATGATGGACACGGGTCCAAGGAGCACGTGGTAGGCCTCACTGCTTGCAGGGCCCTGTCAATCTCATCCCTGGAGAGTGGGTTGAAATGGTCTAATATCAACTCAATAGATGGCCAAGGGGCCTCCAGTTCACATACTATATCAATTGTGGCCGGTATGTCATGGCAGAAGAACAAGATTTTTCAGCAAAAAAGCTCCCCAAAGCCTCACAGCTAATACCCAAATTCAAAATGTAACTGTATCCCCCTGGTAGAATAACCAAAGACCGAACCACATTGAACAATTTTGCTGGGCGTGAGCTAGCTGACGCAATGGAAGCTGTGTAGAAATCCTTCTTTGCAGCTTTCACTGCCATCTCATAGGCTTTCATAAACGTCCCATAAGATGATCTTGCATCTTTGTCGTGAGATCGCTGCCACACTTGCTCAAGCCATCTCAGCTCCCGCTTCATCCGCTGTAGCTCCTCTGTATACCAGGGAGCCAGTCTAGTGCGGGAGCAAAGAGGCAATGGGGAGCAATTTTGTCGATGGCTTCGGAAAGATGGACTTGCCAGTCTTCCACCAGCTCATCCAACGAACCGCCAGGGAGTATTGGATCCCGCAGAGCATTCTGGAAACCAACTGGATCCATACATCTCTGCGGGTGAGCATAAATGAGCTCGCCGCCCTTGCAGGGGGGCAGCGGCATGTCCAGCCAAGCCTTCAGAACCGAGTGGTCTGACCATGGCACCAGTTCGTTTCCAGATCCACATTTATCCCTATCTTGAACAGATACAGCGTATGGATTCCTTGATGTGTGGGGGTCGAAACAATTTGGGAAAGTCCTATTGCGGCCATGGAGGATACCAGGTCCACAGCCTGAGTAGAGGTGGCATCATCAGCGTGGACACTGAAGTCTCCCAGTACTACTAGTCTAGGATACTCCAAGGCCCACCCTGCTACCGCCTCCAACAGGCATGGCAGGGTATTTGTTGGTGCGCAAGGTGGTCGGAACACCACACAGATAGCCAAACTCTCCTCAACACCCCACACTAGGCCCACATAATCAATGCCAGAAATCTCTGGGATGGGGAGGGGCTTGAAGGAGAGAGCCTCTCTGACAAAAATCACCACTCCTCTCCCCTGGCCTCCTGTTTGGGATTGATGGAGGATCAAAACCCCGGAGGGTGTGTGTGTGTCAGTTCTTTCAAGGCGATCATTTCGCCATCCCTTACCCAGGCCTCGGTCACGCACACCAGGTTCATATTATTCGCTACAAAATAATCATGTAGCATTCTAGTTTTATTATTTATGGACCTGGTGTTGCACAACATTAGTGTTGAAGGGGGGCTAAGTTTCCTAACTCCACACCCAGCATTTCTCAGGATGGGACGCAGGTTGGAAGGACACCGAGCCCTGCCATATCTCCGTGTCCTTCTCATCTTAACCTGAGTCCCACCACCATACTTCCCTCGTCCCCAGAGCACCGGGATCCCTGGCTCCCTATCAGCCACTCTCTTTGACCATCACCCACTGGCTCACTCTATTTATACCAGCTGTTAGATCTCTAATAATTCCAGTTTTAAAATTCCCAGACACACCATCAGCTGTTATAACAAATACTAGCCCGTCGAGGTTCAGTGAGTAAAACCCAGTCTATGTGCCCGTAATCCAATCCAATGGGCAGAGTATCGCTGACCCCCACCCCCCCACTTAAAACAATTTCCCATCCAGGAAAAGTACCTCAGGCACAGAGAGGGGAGGGGCTGACAGGCTGACTTTTCTCTTACAGGCAGGCAAGAGTTTACTCTTCTCCTTCCCTCCCTCTCTGGCAACACAGGCTCCTGGAGACAGATGTTGTTAAAGTACCTCAGGCACAGAGAATGGCGGTGCTGAGAGGCTGACTTCTCCCTCACAGGCAGGTAGGTGTTTGCTCTTCTCCCTCCCTCCCTCTCTGGCAACACATGCTCCTGGAGGCAGATGTTGTTAAAGTACCTCAGGCACAGAGAAGGGCGGGGCAGAGAGGGCGGGGCTATGTGCCATATCTCACTAGACAATGGCTGTAATCTAAGCTACCATATGAGGAGCTTCCATAATTGGTCTTTGTAGCTTCTCCCCCATCCTGTCCTACAGCCCAATTCCAAGATATACAGCATTTTCGGTAGCAGCCTCTGATGTACTGTAAGGACCTACAGTCTAAAAAGGAAACTGTTACCTGCTCTGATAGATTTGGTGTATACACAGCCACTTTTGGATCTTAGCCCTTCTTTGCATGTAATGTTGCTTTAATAAATGTACATATTAAGCTGAATGGGTAGCTACTGCACATTTTTATCTACAGAATTGTTACCACATGCTAGTAGCTTCACTATATTTATGCAGGTTTTAGACTATTTTTTTCTTCTTACCAGAATATGTACCCTTAGCTATTATAATCAATACTCCAATGCTCAAACAAAAAGTCTCAATTTTTAGGTTTTCTCTCCCCCACATCCAACCCTGCCCTTTTCTTCAGTACAAAACCTTCTTATTCTCATGTTATCTCTCATAAACTCTCCCATTTATTCTATATAAGTTCAACACCATGATACATTTAAAGATAAAGGCTCATGATACATGTATCTCAGACAGGATCTAAGCTTTTCCAGCATGTGTAATTAGTATACATTTGTTTGCCAAGCACAGTGTTGATTCCTTTCTTATAGCTGTAGTGTGGAGGAGCATGTAATGAGAAAACCAAATAGGCTGAAGTTCCCACAGGGGTACTCTAACACCCTGAGTTGTTGATTGTTTAAGGAAGAAACATACCGCAGGAGATCTCTAATATACTGATGTTAAGGTATAAATGAGAAGTCAAAATTATCATATGTAAAATACAGTTAGTACAGGCTGTTATGAATCTGTAAAATTACTTTAATGCTGAGTCTACATGCCTACCAAAGCTGCAAAGTATAGCTGATGGTAGGAAAGAAAGAAATTACAATTCAGATGAACTAAGGGAGATTTCATACACAAATCTATTCTTGCCACAGAGTTCAAGATATCAATCTGTTGATAAAGGGTCTAGCAAAATTTAAAACTGGTGCAATAATGTCCCAATAAACAATACGGTGTATACACAGTTTAAATTTTTTAAAAGTTTTACAAGAAGGATGGAAACTATCACAACAGAACCATAAAATGCCATAATCCATGTGATGAGTCATACCTAAGCTAAGAATCATTAACAATGCATCAAAACTCTCAATGACTTCTCTACTTTCAAATCATGCCAACCCAGGGCTTTTTTTCTGGGAAAAGAGATAGTGGAACTCTCAAGTGGCAAGCCATTTTGGGATTCGGGTATTTAAACACTTTGGCATGCTCCTTAAAGATTCGGAAATCTTTGGGGAGCACCCCAAAGCTCAAAGAAGCACTTTTCAAAGTGTTGCTTTCAAATGCCAGCCGTTTTTCAGCTGATGGGAGGGGAATCCCCCTCCTATCAGCTGAAAAAAGCTGCTGGTTTTGAAAACAGCAACACTTTTCTTGCAAGAAAAGTGTTGCTGCTTTCAAATGCCCTGGTGCTTTTTTCAGCTGAGGGGAGGAGGAGGGGTGGTCTCTCCTCCCTCTCCCCTCTGCTGAAAAAGCTGCAACCATTTGAAAGCAGCTTTTTTCAGCTAATAGGAGAGTAATCCCCCTTTTCTCAGTTGAAAAAGCTGCTGGCTTTGAAAGCAGCAACACTTGGGCTGTGCGGGGATGAAACGGGATCAGGGGGCGGGGCCACCAGACATGTGATTACTTTCAAGAGGTGCTGGAACTCTGTTCCACTGTGTTCGGGCTGAAAAAAAGCCCTGCCAACCACTATAACTCCACACATGCATAATTTTCAGCTCACATTTCATTTGCCATTTCCAAAATCTGAGTACAAAAAAAGTCAGAATAAAGGATGCAGGATTTGAGTCCAGAGGCACCATAGAGACCAATGAGATTTTCAGAGTATAAGCTTTCAAGAGTCAATGCTCCCTTCAGATAAAGGATGCAGTTTGCTGTATCTGTTAAATAAAGGTGTGGTATTATAGTAAAAACCTAGCAACAATTCGCATGTCTGCATTAAGTGTATCTGGAAAGCAATTATCAGACAATCTCCTTTTAATTATCAACTGTATCAGTAACAGGCCAATCACACACACACACACACACACACTCCTTTGTGATGCTAAATAAAATGAAGAGACTACACACATAGAGAGTATATATGCACTAGTCCTAATTCATTAAAGATTTTCAGTAACCAGCAAATAATCCCCACTAAAGACTAAACCTGTGAATTACTACACAATCTAAAGACGCAAAATCTCCCCAACATATTAAATGTACTGCTCAATCATAAGTATTTAGATATAGACAAATCCCACCCTGTCCAAGAGAGTTTACTTGCAGGTAAGGTTGCACAGGAATGCAGCCTTCCTAATATGAAACAGCAACATATGCAAAATATTCAGCATATTTCGCTCAATATTTCAGAAGAGCAGGAATAACCAGGGAAATTCATTTTGATATCTGAGTGACAACCAAACAGAAAGACTTTAGTCTTCTCTGAAAGATTTATGAGGCTTCTCACCATAAAGGAGCCTGGATTACCGTACTGCTTACTTTATAAAATGAAATTCTGCCATTATAGGCAAGAGTTCATGCCTGTAATTATTTCAATGCACTCCTCAGTCAATGTGTCTTAGGCAGCTGAACCAAACCCTCTCTTACATATGCAGGTCATTTCATAAGAAGTGTAAGAGCTTGAACAACTTTGTGTGACCTTGCATTGAATAACACTGGAAAATTGATTTGGCTCTAGTAATAAAAGACCGTCTGCATTATCTGCATTCTAATTATAATTAATATAACCAGGATAACTGCTGTATTATTTACGATTAGAGCTATGGTGAGCTCAGTGTAATAATAATCTGCTACATAATTTTTTATTGATCTGATGGCTTTATTGCAGAAAAACAAAATGCTACACCACAGTACAACTAAAATGCTTTTCTTGACATGCATGTTTAGTAGCACATTTCATTTAACATTTCTTTTATTTCATCATATTCCCAGAAATTAATATATATATATATTCCAATTTGTGTTCTTTCCCCAACAATTTTCTTATTTAAAACCTAGAGAAATTGAGTTGATTCACGCACACCATTTTCCCATTGTTCATTTCCTGAATATAAGTCATTCCTTAGTGCCAGTAGTTGCAGCAGATTTCATTACCAACATTGCACTGTGCCCTGTGCTCTATTTTAATGGACTGTCATCCTACTCAAAACAAAAGGATCCTTTGAAAACTAGTTCAGATGTGTCAAAGGGGTCAGAATTTCTCTAAAGAATCTGCAGCATCGTTCAAATGACAAAATACATGAACTTAAACTTCCTAACACATAGGGTACAGATAAAGCGGTGACCCATGTCTCTAGTTTATATGTGTTAAATCTGTACAGACAGGGTATCAAAATTTTTAGAGGGAAAATTTAAAGTTGTGTTAATATAGTTTGCCACTACTCTGCTGGTCAGCTTCAAGTACTTCCTGGGGAGTATATGAGGTCCAAACAACTACTGAAACCTGTCTAGGTGGCCTATCTACTACCCCACGACCCAAATTATCAGTTTTAAAGCTACTACTGGCATCATAAAGTATCCTCATTGCAGATTCCAGGCTGGAAGTGCTGCACGAGCCATTCTGGGCTGCATGGATAACGAAGTACCTGTTCTTATCTGAAAGGACTACAGGTATCATTGGCATGCATCTAGGAGCCATTCAGTGAACTTAACATGGCCTGGCATGAAGTGGGACTTGATAGATTGTGGTAAGAATTGTATTTGGACTGGAATTTTTTCCTTCTCTATTGAACTCATAGTATTATTATTATTTATTACATATTTTTACACTGTCAGAGTGCAAATTATACGTAGTTAAGAACTTGAGTGTGTGGCGGAACTTACTTTCACAGCAAGGTGATTTCAAAAAGAAAAAATGGGGAAAAGTAAGTGAAGTATTCTACATTATCGACGGCACCACCTCCCTATACCCTGCCAAGGCAGCTTCGTTCATCTGAACAGCACTTTCTGCATGTACCACCTTGCAAAGGGGCAAAATCAACAGTTGCCTGCATTTGCACATTCTCCATGGAATGGCCTGCCTGAAGATGTCAAGAACGCTCCCACTCTCTCATCTTTCTGTAAACTATTCTGAACTGAATTATTCAAGAGGTCTTTTTTACACAGGTAAAAGGATTGTGTTGTAAGGAAATGGAAACGGATAGGCCTGTAGACTATATTACTGCATACTATCTATTGCTGTGCATGCTCCTATTGGATAGTTCCTCATCATTTAATATGTTATGATCAATTTTTTTATATACGTTTCAGAACTGTTTTTCAGTTCTGTATTGGACTTCTACTGTTTTAAAATTCCTACAATCCTTACCTTATTGCAGCGTTCCCACTAACGTGCACTGGTGCGCAATCATGCACAAATTTTTACTCCTCAGGGCATAGTTTCTCAGCTGAAGTGCATGGAGGGCTGCCCTGGGCCCCACCTTGTCTGTTTCTTGCCTTTTGGCAGGCCCACCAGGAGGGCCTGGCAAACAGAGGAAGAGGGAGAGGTACAAGTCTTTCAAGGGGAGCTGGACCAGGAGAAGTCCCTTCTGCTGCGTGAGGGACGGGCACTGGGCCAGGAGGCAGAGAAGGTCCTCTGCCTGAGCGGGAGAGCTTCACCCTGGCAGGCGCTGTGCAGGGGAGGAACCAGGCAGCATGGGGCAGGGCAGAGAGGGGCCCAGTGGCGGTGGTGCTGAAGCCGGGCAGACCACAGTTCACCCACCCTGGTGACTTTCCCTCAAGTCCAGCTGCAGGGCAGCTCTGCTTGCTCTCCTTAGGCAACAGAGGCATAGGTGACATGGAGGGTGGGTGGCCGAGCAGCCTCTCTTCCGCAGCACTCAGTGCCAGAGGAGGAAGTGACAGTGGGCGCCTGGCTGAGCGGCTTCTCCTCTGTGGTGCCTGGAGTCAGAGGAGGTGGGAGGCTGGGTGGCTAAGAGGCCTCTCCTCTGCAGAAGAGCCAGAGGAGGTGGCGGTGGTGGGTATCTGGCCAAGCAGCTTCTCCTCTGCAGTGCCTGGAGCCAGAGGAGGTGAGTGGGTGGCTGGCTGAGCGACCTCTTCTCCATGGTGCCGGGAGCCAGAAGAGGAGGCTGCAGTGAGCAGGCAGCTGAGCAGCCTCTCCTCCATGGTACCGGGAGCCAGAGGAGGTGGGCAGGCGGCCAGTCGAGCAGCCTCTCCTCTGCAGCGCCTGGAGCCAGAGGAGGAGGTGACAATGGGCACCTGGCCAAGTGGCTTCTCCTCTGCAGTGCCCGGAGCTGGAGGTGGTGGGTGGGTGGTCAGCAGAGCAGCCTCTCCTCCATGGTGCCAGGAGCCAGAAGAAGTGGGTGGGCAGCTAGCTGAGCAGCCTCTCCTCCATAGCACCCAGAGCTTGAGGAGGAGGCAGCGGTGAGCACGTGGCCGAACAGCCTCTCTGACACAGCACCTGGAGCCAGAGGAGGCGATGGGATCCCAGCCGAGTGGCCTCTTCCATGCGGCTGGAGCCAGAGAAGGAGGCAGCAGTGGGCGCCTGGCCGAAGAAGTTGCTGCTCACAAAGCAGACTTCTTGCTTACAACACTGCACCGCTTAGAGGGAACATTGCTTATTGTATTGTTTATTGTATGCCCCAGCATTGATCATATTGACTTATATTCTAATTGCCAAGTGGCCTTCATCTGTGGATAACTTGAATCCAGAGATTAGAGCCATGAATGGACAAGACAGATCTTCCTACACACCTGGAAAATGCTTGCAGAAAAATGAAATCTAAAAAAAAAAAAATACATTGGGACATTTAAAAAAAAAACCCTAAAAGGTAAAAGGAGCATCTGTAGCTTTAACCAGATGCACTCAATGGCTGTTGCTAAGGTGACTTTGATTCAGTTGCACACTCTCAGCTTAATTTACCTCTTAGGGTTTAACATCTTTGGAATTAAAAGGGTTTAGAAAGGCATTTACTTTAGCCAGGTGCTCTGCTCTTCCCTCTGCCATACTCGAAGGCAAGTATAAGAATATCCCCTTTTCTGAAAGGCTCTGTACTTGCCAGTCAAGGGAGGTGGAGACTATGGAACACGTTTTCTTCATGCTCACACTATACGGTGGCACGCAGAGAGTTAATCATTCCATTGCTCTGGAAAAAACTGGATCTCTCTGAAAAACTTAAACTTGAGTTTCTTATAGCAGACAAAGATCCAAAGATCACATACCAAGTAGCCAATTTCTATATGGTGATACTTAGGTTAAGAAAATTGTATGATACTTAGATGTTAATCAATTTTAAACTGTTTTTTATCTTTTTAGTCTAATTGGGACATTTCTTAAATATGTATTTCTCCTGTATGTTTGGTCTAAGGACCGCAATAATAATCAAATCAAATCAAAAACCTCTTAGGGTTATTGTAAGGATAATATGGGTACAAGAAAAATGATTTAAGATGCTTTGGGTCCCTATTGTTGAGAAAGGCAGTACATAAATGAAGTAAATTAATAAATATAGATGAAGATGGAGGGAAGATAAAAGGTAAGTTGTTTAGTAGGTTTGAAAAAGAGAAGGGTGAAGCATATGAGCATATGAATGTTGCCAGGTAAAGGTGAGCATATGAATGTTGTCAGGAGGAGAGAAAGAGGAAATAGTGGGCAGAGGGGGATACCGGGAAAAGTGAAATACCGCCCGCCCGCCCCAACAAGCTGCTTGCAGTTTGTCTACCATGTAACTGGGCCCAGCTCATCCAGCACCACACAACTGGGGGGAGGAAGGGAGAAAGGGGGAAAGGTGAAGACTGGGAGGCAGACAAAGGTAGGTGGGAAGGAGAGAAGGAAGCAGGAAAAAGGGAGGTTATTTGGTGTAGTAGTTAAGAACGGTAGGACTCTAATCTGGAGAACCAGGTTTGATTCTCCACTCCTCCAGTTGAAGCCAGCTGGGTGACCTTGGGATACTCACAGCTTCTTGGAGCTCTCTCAGCCCCACCCACCTCACAGAGTGATTGTTGTGAGGATAATAATAACATACTTTGTAAACAGGTCTGAGTGGGCGTTAAATTCTCCTGAAGGGCATTATATAAATCAAATGTTGTTGTTGTTGTTGTTGTTATTATTTATGTGGGCATGGAAAGGAAAAAAGACATGGTGGGTGAGGGGAAAATGAAATACCCCCCACAAGTCCTTGTAGGTCCCTTGTACTTTGTTATCCACCTTGAGTCTCACTAAGAAAGGCAGACTATAAATAACGTAAACAAAATAAATTCATTATCTCTTGAATACTGTTCTTAATAATACCAATTAAAGCACAGGTATAATTAGTGTAATACAGAAATAATTTGGGCATACTATTATAATACTACATATATTATCAGGAGAAAAAGGTAGGGAAAGTAATGGAATACTGGCTCCAAGTATGTGTTTCTGAAAGACCACTCCTGTGTACTCATCCCCCCATCCCATCGTGACTGGGGGAATCTGCTAGACTGTTTTCTTTGCTTGCCAAATGGATGACTACTGAAGTGAAGTTGTACTTAATGGTGGCAACGGTAAGTCCACCAAAGAAGAGAGATGATTGACTACTGTAGATGGAATAAACCACAACTACTTTAGACAGTACTACATAGGCCTGGTAAACCAGATTATGGCTATAAGACTGCCATGAGTCCTAACAACTGCTGGATCTGCCTGGCTATCTGTAAACAATGCTTTAGGAAAAAGTGACCAGGCAGATGATGATTGTGGTCATATTCTGGAGGAGGAAAGCACTCCCAGACATAGAATCTAATCCCTATAAACTGGATAGTTCTTACAGGGTAAGGTTGGACACATCAGCCCAGGGTACACAGAGCATGTAGAGCTGCTCTCATGTCATGGAGAAGGAGAGATGAGAAAGCCATTTGTTTATGTAGATAAAGATTGTTGTTCCTTGATGCTAAAGATGCGTCATTACTATCCTGCGCTTAGTGAACACTCTTGGGGCAGTGGAAAAACCAAGAGAAGCATTATGTACTGTTAGTGGGCATGCCCCACAGCAAAACAGAGGAGTTTGTAATGTTCTGAGTGTACTGAAATATGTAAGTAGGCATCTCTGAGGGTGAAAGAAGTGAACCAAACTCCCTGTGTTTTGGGAAATAGTGAAGTAACCAAAACAGAACCATAGACTCCTTTCAGAGGCGTGGTACCATTTTATTACCTCTTTCTGCAGAAGGCAGTCCTTCTTGAGAAGGATGGTAGGGTTGGAGGAAGGCAATGTAAACCTATAGCAGGGGTCCCCATCTGGTGCCTCTGGGTGCCATGGTGCCTGCTGACACAATTCCTGATGCCTGCCAAGCACTTTTAGAAAGTAGGTGGTACTAAGTGGACTTTTGCCCAGTAGGGCTTCTGACTGGACTCTGGAAATCTGATTGGCTATGCAGATTTTTTAAAATGTTGCTTTGGCTGCAGCTGCCACCACAGTACAAGGGTTTTCACTGTCTAAATAATTTTAAACAATATATTCATTTTAAATACATCCTGCTTAAGCAGAGCTTTTGCCTGCAATGTTGAAGAACTGCTATTAGAGTTATACACAACTTCAGTCCATGACATCTGTGGTTCGCTCCACCTCTTGTTCCAGCCATTTTGTGGTTGCACCCACCACCATTGTGTCAAAATTCTAAAGGTGCCCACAACCTCAAAATGTTGGAGGCCCCTGCTCCATGGCATACCCCAACCTGATGATGATGATGATGACCTAGGTGCCAAATGTTACTGTAATTATGCAAAGGAAGTGTGCCATCAAGAAAAAAGATGGGCTGTAAGTACAGTAAGTATGTATTTTATTCACCATTGAATCTTTTCCTTCAAAAAACCTGTATTTTGGCCTTGGTCACTGGGGATGTTAAGCAAAACCATGACTGATACCTCAAGGTGGTGGCTACAGCTATGGGTTTTAAACCCAAATCAGTAATGTGCTGTGTGTGTGTGTGTGTGTGTGTGTGTGTGTGTGTGTGTGTGTGTGTGTGTGTGTGTGTGTTATAATCTGCTGCTCCAAGAGGCTTCATCTTTGAGGATCACATTTATTTGCTTTATATAGGTACATCTCCTTCCAGAGAAAATATTAATACCTGACCATACAGTCCTGACCAGACAGACCACAAAGGCCACTTTCAGGGCCCTGGTAGCCAAAAAATTAAACCTTTCTGCCCATACGACTCAATTTTCTATCTTCTGTGTCAGTCCAAGCTTCTCTTCCTTTACTCTAAGAGATCTCCCCTCCATTAAGAGGATGCGCAAAACGAAAGATACCTCATTACTTTTGAATCTTGTAAAAACTTTCAAATATTTTGGATGTCAATGAAAAAGAAGCTGCCTTATCCCATGACTCATTTTTACTATCTTGAGTACATACAGGAGCATTGGCGTTACCACAGGTTTTTTGAGAGGCAGAATCTAACAGCCCCCAAACAGAGGCTTTTGTCCACTTGAATTGTTGCTTTACTTACAGTTCTTAAGAGGTAATGATCAGATCAACTGCTCCAAATACATCAGGTCCTCAGAAGACAGCATCAGTTTGAGCATCAGCCACTGACAACCCTGGGAAGGATTCAGACGCTATGTCAGAGTCCAAGCACTTTGGAATGTCAGAACAGCAGCAAAGATAGGAAGAGCCAGCTGAGTTATTGACAGATCCATATAAAGAGTTTGAGAGGGGTCATCATGAGTACCAGCAGCATGGTTATCGTCAGGATCAGAGCATGCACTGGAGGCAAGGCTTGTTGATGGAAGTATAACAGAGATGATTGGTGAGTAAGACACCATGGCTGATGGTTCTGAGTATGGGTCTCAAGAGGCATGATGGTATTCCTGGTGCCTGGGGGATACATGGAGTAGTGCTGATATGATGCAATTAAATATTTAAAGCTGTTTCCTTCTTGTTCCCAGTAATAAAGGAGATGATGGTGGTGGAGAGTGCCCTCAAATCAAAGCTGACTTACTGTGACCCCTAGCGGGGATTTTCTGGCAAGAGACTAACAGAGGTGGTTTGTCATTGCCTGCCTCTGCCACCCTGGTCTTTGTTGGAGGTCTCCCATCCAATTACTAACTAAGGCTGAGCCTGCTTAGCTTCTGAGATCTGACGAAATCAGGTTCACCTGGGCTATCCAGGTCAGGACAAGGGAGGTCCTCAGGAAAAATAGGTTGGAATTGATGCCAATGTCCTGATAATAATCATGGTATCTTGGTTGAAGCATGAATATTGATATTGACATACAAACAGGTCCTGGAACAGAATATTCTGAAGAAAGCATTCATCACAGGGTCACATGGAGACTGCTTTGCCTTAATAATGGTTGGTGCTTTTCATTGTGCTTTACCACAACTGTTGAATGAGCTTGACACTTTTGAGGCATGTCCTTGCCCTGGCTTGATACCAAGAAGAATGGGTCCAAAAGTTTGGCATTAAGGGGTCTGGTATCAGGAAGGGAAGGTAAATGCCCAAACTGTGGCATATGGCTTCTGAGCAGTTGATCTTTGCACTCAGCTGCTAAGACGACTTTTTCCTAAAGCGGGGGCATGGAGCTTTATGGATCAGTTGTGCCTTGGTTTCTTCATAAAACTTCAAGAAGTGGACAGAAGTCTCAGCTGCATTTTGTTCTTCCAGACACAGCAGACCACTTTTAGTACAGTGGTCATGACTAAGAGCCCTGCTGGATCAGACCAGTCATCCATCTAGACCAGAGTCTTGTTTCACATACTGACTTCCTCATACACAGATGATGTTTTTTGAAGGTATTCTTCTTTTTCATAAGCACTGGAACACTACAGAAAGCTACTGGAGTAGTATATGGAAATGGTGAAAACTGAAGAGTAGGAAGAATACACACACAGGGGAGGGAGGGGGGGGAGAGAGAGAGAGAGAGAGGGAGAAATCTAGTTCTAAAAGCAATGGCAGTGTTTCTCTTCCTAGATCAATAATGTACAAGGCGAAAGTATTTCCCTTATGTTAACACTTTGTACATTACAATAAAACATACACAAACTTTCGTATGTATACAATGAAACAATAATTTAATGTATAGTTCCTATTTGTGCATCATTTGTTCAGAACATGAGTTATATTCACTGTAAAGTAATTCTGGCAGGGGTTTTCTTTTTCAGATAATCACTATGCTAATTCCAGTTATTTTTACTGCTGTTCTCAAGGAATTCTACCATATATGCACTTTGGGCAAAGACATCCTTCCCACACAATGATGAATTATACACAGAATTTGTGCATCTACCCCCTGCCCTACAACCTGTAGGTAGATGTATTGTCGAAGGCTTTCACGGCCGGAGAACGATGGTTGTTGGGGTTTTCCGGGCTGTATTGCCGTGGTCTTGGCATTGTAGTTCCTGACGTTTCGCCAGCAGCTGTGGCTGGCATCTTCAGAGGTGTAGCACCAAAAGACAGAGATCTCTCAGTGTCACAGTGTGGAAAAGATGTAGGTCATTTGTATCTACTCAGGAGGGGTGGGGTTGAGCTGAGTCATTCTGTAAGAGTTTCCCAGGGTGTGGAATGCTAATGGCGGGAGGCTTCACTGTAACCTGAGGAGGTTCTTTTGCATATGGATTGGTGCTTGATGTGCTAATCTTCTCTGCAGGGCTATTGTCGGGTGTGGAGTGTTTTGTTGGCCTGGTGTTTTTCAGAACTGGAGCCCATGCTCTGTTCATTCTTAAGGTTTCTTCTTTCCTGTTGAAGTTTTGCTTATGCTTGTGAATTTCAATGGCTTCCCTGTGCAGTCTGACAAAGTAGTTGGAAGTGTTGTCCAGTATTTTGGTGTCCTGGAATAAGATACTGTGCCCTGTTTGAGTTAGGCTATGTTCAGCCACTGCTGATTTTTCAGGCTGTCCAAGTCTGCAGTGTCTTTCATGTTCTTTTATTCTTGTCTGGATGCTACGCTTTGTGGTCCCGATGTAAACTTGTCCACAGCTGCAGGGTATACGGTATACTCCTGCAGAGGTGAGGGGGTCTCTGCTGTCTTTTGCTGATCGTAGCATCTGTTGTATTTTTCGGGTGGGTCTGAATACTGCTTGAAGGTTATGCTTTTCGGGTGGGTCTGTAGGTAGGTTAACCTGTAGGTAGGTTAGCATAGTAGCCAACATTCTTCTGAATCCCTTATAAAGAGCATTAAAATCATTTTATTTACTCAGAGAAAAAGTATAAGAACTTTTTAGGGATGACAACAGTAATTTTGCCTTAGTAACTGTTTACACAGAGGCATCTAGTTGGGTATGCTAAATAATCCATCTAGATGGCACGGCAGGTGAAAAAGAAAGACAAGGGGATTGTTTCTTTTTTATTCAGTTGACTCTTTTCATTTTGAACTTTATACATCACCACACATATTTAGGGATGCCATGAAGTTCTCAGTGAACCCGTTTGGCAGGCAAACGTACAACGTTGGATGCTCACGATCCAACTGTGAGTTTATCAGAGATATCTTTGGATTGCACTGACCAACTCAAACAGCTGCTCAGCAAGTTTTCAGCTGCCTCTTGGTCAGAGACCAACTCACAGTTGGTGGGGAATCAGCTGTGAGCAGGCTTCTTACAGACTCTTGACTTTCAGCAAAACAGCTACCCAATGAAGTTGCAAACGGGAGCTTTTCCCTCCTGTCCAAGCCGGGCAAAGACAGAAGCAATGCTTTTGATTTCTACATTGCAAATGGGAGAAAAAGAACAAATTTCTCTTCCTTAGTTTCCAAACTGGGTGGGGACAGACACAATGTTTTTAATCTCTGCATTGCAAAAGGGATAGTTAATTTCTCTTCCTTACCCCCTCCCTCCAAGCAGGTCACTGACAGTTCCAGTGATTTATCTTTGCACAGCAAAAAGGAGGCAAGAAAGCTGGTCTTTCCCCTTTTCTCTCCGAAGCCCAAGATGACAGCTTGGGGGTGCAAAGAGAATTGAAATCTTCCCCCACCCCAGATTTTCTTCATCTCAGAAAGTGTTAGAGGCAGCAAATTATCCAGGATGGAAAATCAGAAGAATGACTTCCAGATGATGAGTGGAGAGTTGACTTGTGATCTCCCCCCCAAAACCTTTGCTGGTTACAAAAGGAAATTTCCCCACCAGGAGACTGGAAGCTGACTCCCAGCTGATCCCTCAACAAACAGGTTGTGACCAGCCTGTTGATTAATTGGCTGCCTGACACCACTGATTAACAGGAAGTGAGCCAAACCTCAAGTATCACAGACGTGTTGATGAGTTGTCTTGCAAATAAAGACAAGAGGAATGTATAGGCTCATAAAGGAATCTTTCTATTTTGTGCAGAAAAACAGGGTTAACATACCTGTAACTTATGTTCATCGAGTTCTTCTGTGCTGACACACATGGGGACTGCGCAGGCGCAGGCCAGCCGCCGGAGAATTTTCTAGAGCTTCCATGGCTCCGAAGGGGCCGTTTGTCACGCGCCTCAGCGACCGTCTTCCCGCCCAAACGGTCACGTGCTCCTCCAGTGACCAACGGCCCCTTCCCTCAGTTCTCCATTGCCGCCGCTTGACCAACACACTTAGCCGTAACACCTTAAAACACATCAGATTCAGTTACAGCCACCACATCTTTGTGCATTGGAATACACAGCGGGGTAGGAGGGAGGGTTGTGTGTCAGCACAGAAGAACTCGATGAACATAAGTTACAGGTATGTTAACCCCGTTTTCATCTTCGTTCTTCTGTGCCTCCACACATGGGAGTGTACCAAGCTTCACACAATAAGGAAGGTGGGGTGAAGTCCAACACAATTTTATTGAACACACAAGAACAACAACAAATAGAGATGCATATATACATATATGTAAACTGTGCAGTGATACATCAGCACTCAATATTTACACATATATACACCCAAATACACATATATACACTCTTTGCACTCAAGGGTACCTAGCAGGTACGCCAAGAAAGTCTTCCCAAGACTCCCTCAGGAAAAAAGGGAGTGTAGGACAGCCCTGGCCACAGATACATCCTGCTCCGCATTGACATCAATGGCGTAATGCCTGACAAAGGTGTCTGCAGAGGACCATGTGGCTGCTTTACAAATGTTAACGAGGGGCACCCCCCTGAGGAGTGCTGAAGAGGATGCTTGGGACCGCGTGGAGTGGGCCCTAACATGAAGCGGACAAGCTACCCCTGCCAGGGAATAGGCCCTGCTAATGGCCGCCACAATCCACCTAGACAGGGTTTGTGAGGAAGCCCTGTTACCCTTGTCCTTGGCCCCAAAACATACAAACAGGTGAGGACTGGAGCGGAATCCCTTTGTCCTATCCAGGTAATAAGCTAGGGCCCTCTTCAAGTCTAGGGAATGGAGGGCCTTTTCCCCCTTAGAGGAAGGTTGAGGAAAGAATGCAGGTAGTGAGATATCCTGCGAGAGGTGGAAGGCGGACACCACCTTGGGCAGGAACCCGAGGCAGGGACGCAGGACCACCTTGTTGGGATGAAACACAAGAAAGGGAGGGTCAGACCGCAGTGCAGACAGCTCACTGACCCTTCTGGCCGATGTGACGGCCACCAAGAATGCTACCTTGTAGGATAGCATATCCAAGGGGCATGTAGCCATAGGCTCAAATGGAGACAACATGAGACGTGAGAGCACCAAGGACAGTGACCACTGAGGCACTGGCGCCGACAAAGGTGGGTAAAGATTGTACATGCCCTTAAGGAACTGGCGGGATTGTGGGTGAGAAAACACCGTAGCCCCCTCAACTCGGGTGTGAGCAGCTGATATCGCTGCCAGGTGGACCTTGAGGGAGGACACCTTCAAGCCCAGGCCACGCAAGTGGCACAAATACTCGAACACAACCCCCAAGGGACTGCTGTCGGGCACCACTCCTCTGGCAAGTGCCCAAAGCTCAAACCTGCGCCACTTGGCCGCATAAGCGCGCCTAGTGGATGGCCAACGAGCATTCAGGAGGACCCTCTGTACCTCGTCAGTAAAGCCTATCGGGGAGGAACGATCCGCCAAGCCGTTAGGTGCAGCTTCCTGGGATCGTGGTGGACCAGGCTCCCGTTTAGGAGAAGGTCTTGCCGAGGGGGCAGACTCACATATGTCCGTTGGGACATCTGCAGGAGCTTCGGGAACCAAACCTGCCGTGGCCAGAAGGGGGCCACCAGGATGCAGTCCGTCCCGTCCTCCTCTATCTTGCACAGGACCCTGGGAAGCAAGGGGAATGGAGGAAACATGTAGTGCAAGCCCTGCGTCCACGTAAACTGGAAGGCATCCCCAATAGAGAGGGGGTCGCTCCCTGCCCTGGAACAGAACGTGTGGGCCTTGGTGGTCGCCGCAGTGGCGAATACGTCTATCACCGGGTGACCCCACATCTGAAAGATCGGCCCAATGCACTCTACGTTCAGTTCCCACTCGTGGTCCAGTAAAGGGAACCTGCTGAGGGCATCCGCCCGGGCATTGTCTGACCCAGCCACGTGTATAGCACGGAGCGACACGCCGTTCCTGATAGCCCACTGCCAAGTGAGTGTGGCTTCACGGCACAGGGCCATGGACACTGTGCCCCCCTGCTGATTCACGTAGTACATGGCAGTCGTGTTGTCCGTCTGCACCAACACCTGACGATTTTTCAGCAGAGCTGTAAGAGACACAAGTGCGAAACGAATGGCCCTTAGTTCAAGCACATTGATATGGAGGGTCTTCTCCCTCTTAGACCAGACATCCTGCACAGACACATCACCACAGTAAGCCCCCCAACCCAACAGAGAGGCATCAGTGTTAACCGTGACGTCATGGTGCTGATACCCAAAGGGGATTCCTTTAAACAAGTTGTCATCAGACAGCCACCAGTCCAAGGAGGAGAGGATGACCCTCGGGATAGAGAATTTGAGGGACGGAGGGTGCAGCAGAGCATCATACCTCCGCACAAACCAGTTCTGGAGAGGGCGCATACGCAGCCTAGCAAAAGGCACCACAGAGGTGGCCGCTGCCATATGCCCTAGTAAGCACTGGATAGTGCGCACAGACTGGAATCGGTTCCTTTTAAACATGGACACTAGACCCCTTAGGGACCGAGCCCTCTCCAAAGGGAGCAGAGCCTTACCCTCCACAGAGTCTAAAAGTGCACCAATGTAGGACACTTTGCAGTTGGGCACCAGTTTGGATTTCTCAAAGTTCACCAGGAGCCCCAGGCGTTGGCAAGTGCTAAGTACCAAGTCAATGTCCTGCACCAGCCTAGACTCCGATTCAGCCACGATGAGCCAGTCATCGAGGTACGGAAAGATGGTACAGCCTTCTTCCCGTAGGAAGGAAACCACAGGGGCCACACATTTCGTGAACACTCGTGGGGCAGTGGACAGGCCAAAGGGGAGCACCTTATACCGGAAAACCCTTTGCCGGTAAACAAAGCTCAGGTATTTCCTGTGCTCCTCCCGTATCCCCACGTGAAAGTATGCGTCCTTTAAGTCAAGAACCGCAAACCAATCCCCCTGTTTAAGCAAGGCGATCACAGCCGCCAACGTTACCATTTTGAACTTGGTCACCTCGAGGAAGGCATTAAGGCCCCTCAGATCTAAAATGGGGCGTAAGCCCCCATCCTTCTTAGGGACCAGGAAGAACCTAGAGAAGAAACCCTTCACAGAGTCCTCATAGGGCAATTCCTCCACAGCACCCTTGGCCAAGAGCGACACGATCTCCGCATCCAGCTCGGCCATAGTGTTATTGACAGCTGTCAGGGGTGAACTGCATCTAGGCAGCTCAACAAACTCCAGCCCGTACCCCAGTTCAACAATAGTTAAGACCCATGAGTCAGATGTTATTGACTCCCACTCAGAGAGGAGTGGACTAAGTCTGTCCGAAAAGTTCGGGGATACGGCTGGCGCGACCCGTCAGTACTGCCTCCCGGCGCCCTGCTGATCTTTCTGCTGGGCCGGTTGCTGTGCCTGACGAGGCTTGAAGGGCCGACGCCTCCTCTGCTGTTGTGCGGGAGGGTAAGGCCGCTGCTGGTAGGCAGGATACTGCTGGTAGCCCGGCCGCTGCTGTTGGTATCTGCCCTGGTAATGGTAAGGGCCAGACCGGGGAGCGTACCGTGACCTGGAGGAGGGCTTGTCCGCTGGAGCCAGACCCAAAGACCGCGCCGTCTGTCTGTCCTCCTTTTTCTTCTTCAGGGTCTCGTCGGTGGACTTGGAGAACAGCGAGTCCCCTTCAAAGGGCATGCTCTCCACCCTGGAACGCACCTCTTGGGACAGGGCCGTAGACCGCAACCAAGAGTGGCGCCTGAGGACCACCGCCGACGCCATCCCTCTAGCAGCAGTGTCAGCAGCGTGGCTCCCAGCGTTCATCTGCTGCTTAGACAGCCTCACAGCCTCCGTCTGCAGCAAGGACACCACAGCCTTCTGCTCAGGAGGGAGGTCTCGGGTATAGGATGCCAACTTCTCCCAGAGGTACAGCTGGTACCCTGCCATGATGGTCTGGTAGTTGGCGATCCTCAGACCCAGTGAAGAGACAATGTACTGGCGCCTGCCCATGGCATCCAGCTTCTTGCCCTCCTTATCGGCAGGCACCGAGGAGTGACCCGATCGTCGGGGGTTGAACTCCTCTGTGACCAAGGAGGAAGGTGGAGGGTGCTTCACCAACGCCGGCCAGGTGCCCTGCTTGATCTTGTAAAGCTGCTCAATGCGCTTGGATGTTGGAGGTTGATCACAGGGCACCTGCCACACCTTCTCCACAATCTCCTCAATACCCTCGAGCATGGGGAAGCCAACGTACACCGGATTGTCCCCGTAAATACGTTTGAGGAGCTTGTCCTTGGTCTGGGGAACTGCCGAAGAGATGTCCATCTCGAGAGCCTTGGCCATCCTAGCCATCTGGTCGGCGTAGATGCGGAGGTCCTCGAATGGCGAGTCCGCCGATGGCACTAGCTCCTCAGCCGGCGATGGTTCGGACCAGGACTCCGACTGGTAGCCGCCAAAGCTCCCCACATCCTCCTCATCGGAACCGAGCTGGGATTCCGGAACCGGGAGCGGAGGGGGAGCCCACGCCGACCTCGATGTCGAAGGCCTCGGTTCCGACACGGAGAAGCCCGCAGGTGCCCCCTCCCATTGGCAACGGTATGGCGAGGGGAGGTAGGAAGCCTGTCGATGCCGGGACGCAGCGGACCGGACTGATCGGACACTGTCCCCGGAACCATGCCGCTCACGACCGACCGGAGGTGGAGACGGACGGGCAGGCGACGGACGGCTCCGACGAGGGGACGGGCTCGGTTCCAGCCTCGGCGACCGAAGGGGAAGCGATGGTCGGCTCCGACGGCGCGGGCTCGGCTCCGGCCCCGACGAGAATTCTGCGGGCACCGTCTCGAAGGCCATTGGATCCGGCACCGGCACGGAGATGTCTTCTGGCTCCGGGGAGCCCAGATGAGGGGAAGGCGTGTGAGGCAGCACGATGACCTCCTCCTGAGGAGCGGGACGCGGCGACCGGTGATGCTTGGTCTTCTTCTTCTTCTTCGCTGGTTCCGAAGAAGACCTCGGAACCGACACGCTCCTCGCCTTCGAAGGGGACCTCGGCTTCGACCTCTTCGCCTTGATCGGGATCGAACCGGTCGTCGGTTCCGACCGGGGACTCGGTACCAGGACCCTCGGTTCCGAAGCTGGTCTCGGATCCGACCTGGTAGATGACGCGCTATGGGGCGGCCGCACCGGTCCCTGCGCTGGAGAGGCCGCTCTCGACGCTGAGGCACTCGGGGGAAGCGGTTTCGACCCGACCTCGCGGAGGCCACTGAGCCAGCTCTTGATTGCCGTTCGGCAGAGGGGCTAGGGCCGGCCTTGGACGGACGTAGCGGGGTTCCCTCCGACATGACCTTCTGCCACAGCGAGGAATTTAGCCGGGCCTTGCGATCCTGCCGGGCCTTGCTGGTGAAACCCTGGCAGATCCTACAGGCCGAGACATTGTGGGTCTCCCCCAAGCAAAAAAGGCACAAATCATGGCCATCGGATTTGGCCATTTTAGTGTGGCATTTTAGGCAATGCTTGAAGAGAGCCGTAGAGGCCATCTTCAGGGGCACGCGAAAGAAGGGTCAAAAACAGTCCGAGTCAAATTACCGAGTCCACGTCAAAGTCCAAAGCGAGATCCAAAGAATAGTCGAGGTCACGAAGTCCGAAGTCAAAAGCCAAGCAATCAGTTAGAGTAAAGTACGAAGCACAAAAGCACAGAGCAACGAAGCTCACGTTCTCTCCAAGCGGCGGCAAGAAGAGAACTGAGGGAAGGGGCCGTTGGTCACTGGAGGATCACGTGACCGTTTGGGCGGGAAGACGGTCGCTGAGGCGCGCGACAAACGGCCCCTTCGGAGCCATGGAAGCTCTAGAAAATTCTCCGGCGGCTGGCCTGCGCCTGCGCAGTCCCCATGTGTGGAGGCACAGAAGAACGAAGATGAACCACATGGGCCACACATTTCGTGAACACTCGTGGGGCAGTGGACAGGCCAAAGGGGAGCACCTTATACCGGAAAACCCTTTGCCGGTAAACAAAGCTCAGGTATTTCCTGTGCTCCTCCCGTATCCCCACGTGAAAATATGCATCCTTCAAGTCAAGGACCGCAAACCAATCCCCGTGTTTGAGCAAGGCGATCACAGCCGCCAACGTAACCATCTTGAATTTTGTCACCTTGAGGAAGGCATTAAGGCCCCTCAGATCTAAAATGGGACGTAAGCCCCCATCCTTCTTAGGGACCAGGAAGAACCTAGAGAAGAAACCCTTTACAGAGTCCTCATAGGGCAATTCTTCCACAGCACCCTTGGCCAAGAGCGACACGATCTCCGCATCCAGCTCGGCCATAGTGTTATTGACAGCTGTCAGGGGTGAACTGCATCTAGGCAGCTCAACGAACTCCAGCCCATATCCCAGTTCAACAATCGTTAAGACACATGAGTCAGATGTTATTGACTCCCACTCAGAGAGGAGTGGACTAAGTCTGTCCGAAAAGTTCGGGGATACGGCTGGCGCGACCCGTCAGTACTGCCTCCCGGCGCCCTGCTGATCTCTCTGCTGGGCCGGTTGTTGTGCCGGACGAGGCTTGAAGGGCCGACGCCTCCTCTGCTGCTGTGCGGGAGGGTAAGGCCGCTGCTGGTAGGCAGGATACTGGTGGAAACCCGGCCGCTGTTGCTGGTATCTGCCCTGGAAATGGTAAGGGCCGGACCGGGGAGCGTACCGTGGCCTGGAGGAGGGCTTGTCCGCTGGAGCCAGCCCCAAGGACCTAGCCGTCTGCCTGTCCTCCTTCTTCTTTTTCAGGGTCTCGTCGGTGGACTTGGAGAACAGCGAGTCCCCTTCAAAGGGCATGCTCTCCACCCTGGAACGCACCTCCTGAGACAGGGCGGTCGACCGCAACCAGGAATGGCGCCTGAGGACCACCGCCGAAGCCATCCCTCTAGCAGCAGTGTCAGCAGCGTGGCTCCCAGCATTCATTTGCTGTTTAGACAGCCGGACAGCCTCTGTTTGCAGCAGGGACACCACAGCCTTCTGCTCAGGTGGGAGGTCTCGGGTATAGGACGCCAACTTCTCCCAGAGGTACAGCTGGTACCCTGCCATGATGGTCTGGTAGTTGGCAATCCTCAGACCCAGCGAAGCGACAATGTACTGGCGCCTGCCCATGGCATCAAGCTTTCTGCCCTCTTTATCGGCAGGCACCGAGGAGTGACCCGACCGTCGGGGGTTGAATTCCTCCGTGACCAAGGAGGAAGGTGGAGGGTGCTTCACCAACGCCGGCCAGGTGCCCTGCTTGATTTTATAAAGCTGCTCGATCCTCTTAGATGTTGGAGGCTGGTCACAGGGCACCTTCCACACCTTTTCCACGATCTCCTCAATACCCTCGAGCATGGGGAAGCCAATGGACGCCGGGTTGTCACCGTATATCCGCTTGAGCAGCTTGTCTTTGGTCTGTGGGGTTGCCGAGGAGATGTCCATCTCGAGGGCCTGGGCCATCCTCGCCATCTGGTCGGCGTAGATGCGGAGGTCCTCGTACGGGGAGCCCGTAGATGGCACCAGATCATCAGCTGGCGATGGTTCGGACCAGGATTCCGACTGGTAATCGGCCAGGCTCTCCACTTCTCCTTCCTCGGAACCGTGCTGGGAGTCCTCACCCTGGACTGGAGGGGGAAACCACGTTCGCCTCGACGTCGATGGCCCCGGTTCCGACTCAGAGAAACCAGCAGGTGCCCCTTCCCACTGGCAATGATATGGCGAGGGAAGGTAGGAGGCTTGACGATGCCGGGACGCAGTGGATCGGGCAGATCGAATGCTGTCCCCGGACCGACGTCGCTCACGACCGACAGCAGGCGGAGATGGACGAGCAGGAGATGGACGGCCCCGATGAGGAGACGGGCTCGGTTCCAACCTCGGCGACCGAAGGGCAGGTGATGGTCGACTCCGACGGTACGGGCTCGGCTCCGGCCCCGACGAAAACTCTGCGGGCACCGTTTCGAAGGCCATCGGATCCGGCACCGGCACGGAGAGTTCCTCTGGTTCGGGGGAACCCAGATGAGGGGAAGGCGTGTGAGGAAGCACGATGACCTCCTCCTGGGGAGCGGGACGCGGCGACCGATGATGTTTGGTCTTCTTCTTTTTTGCCGGTTCCGAAGAAGACCTCGGAACCGACGCGCTCCTCGCCTTCGAAGGGGACCTCTGTTTCGACCTCTTGGATTTAATAGGGATCGAACCGGTCGTCGGTTCCGACCGGGGACTCAGCACCAGGATCCTCGGTTCCGATGTCAGTCTCGGATCCCACCTGGTGGATGACGCGCTGCGGGGCAGCCGCGCCGGACCCTGCGCTGGGGAGGCCACTCTCGACGCCGAGGCACTCGGGGGACGCGGTTTCGACCCCGACCTCGCGGAGGCCACAGAGCCAGCTCTTGAGCGCCTTTCGGCAGAGGGGCTAGGGCCGGCCTTAGGTAACGGGGTCCCCTCGGACATGACCGACTGCTACAGTGACGAATTCAGTCGGGCCCTCCGATCCTGCCGGGCCTTGTTGGTGAAGCCCTGGCAGATCTTGCAGGCCGACACGTTGTGGGTCTCCCCCAAACAAAAAAGACACAGCTCATGGCCATCGGTCTTGGCCATTTTAGTGTGGCATTGGAGACAATGCTTGAAGAGAGCCGTTGAGGCCATCTTCAGGGGCAAGCGAGAGAAGGGTCAAAACAGTCCGAGTCGTATTACCGAGTTTTTCGTTAAAGTCCAGAGGGAGATCCGATAGAATAGTCGAGGTCTGAAGTCCGAAGTCCAAAAGCCAAGATTAATCAGTCAGAAAAGCACAAAGCACAGAGCACAAGCTCAAACGTTCTCTCCAAGCGGCGGCAAGAAGAGAACTGAGGGAAGGGGCCGTTGGTCGCTGGAGGAGCACGTGACCGTTTGGGCGGGAAGACGGTCGCTGAGGCGCGCGACAAACGGCCCCTTCGGAGCCATGGAAGCTCTAGAAAATTCTCCGGCGGCTGGCCTGCGCCTGCGCAGTCCCCATGTGTGGAGGCACAGAAGAACGAAGATGAAGAACAGTATACAGTATGAATTTCATTACACTCCATCCCCTTTAATTTTTGATCTCAATTAAGGGAAAAGCTGGAACGTATGTTCAGGAAAGCTAAACATTAGATTGGCCCAGCTTTCCTATGCTCCTAACAACTTTGGCTGTCAAGATGCAGAGCATACTACAGCTGACGTGGGTGGTTTGGTTCAGAATTTGGTTTAAAATCCTAATTTTTGGCTGATTTGGTAAAATCCAGTATTCCAAATAAAAAATCAGGTATCCCAAATTTTTACCAAATTTTCAAAAAAAAAATCCCTCCAAAAATCCTTCAATTTTCATGGGGGAGCTATGGGCCTCCAAAGAGGGTGCCCCCCTCTCTCCATTATTCCCCTGTGCCATTTCAGTGTCCACAGAATCACTGTCATTCACAGCAGCCAGGGGCTAGGTTCAGCCAGTGGGGAAAAACCACAGAACAGAACAAGCAGTACTCAACCACAAGCACAAGGCATTCCCTCGCGTCAGTTGGCTTCTGTTGGGCTAAGTTGCAGCAGTGTCCCTTGCTTCAGTTTGGTTTGGGTGGAATGCATGTGATTCTCTGATGTGATGTTGGTCTCCTTGCTTCACTTTGGTTCTGGGGGATTTCATTCCTGTGCTTCAGTTTGGTTCTATTGGGCTTTCTCTGGAATGAGTTCAGCTTGCATTTGGGAATGTGTCTTTGCCATGGCAGCCTTGCTCCAGTGTGTTTATGCAATGGGAGTCTGCTTTGACCTTTTTGCCATAGGAAACAATGAAGTGGTTGGAGGGACCTTGTTCAGGGGCTCACGGAATTAGTCTTCCCAAAACTTGGGAAGTCATTAGAGGGCAGACCGGAGTAGGTCCCCTAAAAATTTAGTGGAGTTTTCAAGAAAAATGCCACCCCCAGCCCCCCAGATAGTTCCCAGATATTTTTCCCATATGGAATAATATAGTAGGTGGGGGCACCTTCTTTGGGGCCCATAACATTGGACCAAGGGGTCCAATATTCATGAAATTTTGATGATATTTAGAGGATAGTCAGGCGTATGTTCCCTCTAAATCTGGTGAAGTTTGGTTGAAAAATGACCCCCTCCAGCCCACCAGATAGTGCCCAGAGTGATTTTTCTATAGAAAACAATGGCTGGATTTTTTCAGAAATACCTGAACCAAATTAGAAAATCAATTCAGAATTTGGGGGATTCCATTTTTTCCCCTCAGATTCATTAAAAAAAATCCAGATGTACCAAAAAAACCTGATGCACACCCCTCACTAGAGACCATTTCCTAGCACTCCCCTTGTGAATGACAGGAAAGTATAAGTGCTTTAAATGGCATGGATATGAAATGCTGTGATAGGGCCCACATTGAAACTCTTAAGCATAGTGACATGCCAGTACTGGTCAACAAATTTTATACTATTATACTATTCAATTTAAGGACATAAGTACTACAAGTAATCCTCAGCCATTGAGCATACATTCCAAATGGCCTGGAATACAATTATGAAATATTTAGAAATGTTTTGGTTGATATGGTGGTAATGAGCATTGAGCAGACATGTATACATGAATATAAACATTGAGCAGACATGTATACATGAATATAAACATGTGGCCTGTATTCTGACCCACATCATGACTAAGGAAATCATGTTCTTTCTCTGACGTAAAAATATTCCAGTTTCCTGGAACAAAATCACCCACAATCTTCTCACACACTATTCCTTTCAATGGAACTTCGATCATGTGATACCAATCATATCCAGCATTCTGAATAATCAGTGATGCACAATAATGTTTTAAAAACATTTTATACTAGTAATCATGGAATGCCAGTCACTAAGCAAAGAATATAAGGGAATTTCTTTGCACAAACGATTTTGGAAGAAGGCCATAGTGGATTCAAATCTGCTGGGGTGTGGCTAATAGAGGCTCTTGAGTAGAGAGAGGTGATACAAGTGCAAAGGAAAAAAAATAATCTTGTGGTAGGTTGATGCACATTTCATTCTGCACAAAAACAACATCTAAAACGAAAAGCTTAGAGCCCCTCTCTGAACAGCCATGAAATTGTTTTAGCAGGTGACAAAAGAAACAGTGATGGGAAGTTGATCTAGAGATACATTATTTGAATCACTTGTGTAACCCTCTGGCTGCCTTAGCATCAGTAGAAGGCAGAATGCAAACTCTAGCGTTAAAAGTTTAATACACTGAGGCTTATACAGAAGGCATTATTTTCTTTCTGACAGGGTCCACTGCTATTTTTACACTGCTTGATAGGCCTCAACGAAGAAAACCAGATTTTTAAAAAAGGTTTGCTTAACAGCAGTGTCTTCCTCCCTCCTGTTACTTTATCCACCTTCTTCAATAAATAAAAAGTGTTTTACTCCCTGTTTTCTACAAAAATATATATATATCATTAGCAACTTCTTTCCTAATCCCTCTCAAAACCTCTAGTTTGTTTGTCTGGGAAGCACTGCTCTAGCATCAGCTGCTATGTTTCCTAGTCTCCCTTCCTCTCTGTTCCGGCGACCAGCCTTCCTGCCTTCTCAATCACACGTGTTGTTTCTCATTTAAATGAACAGTTGGATTCTTTTATTTCTTACAAGTGCTGGATTCGCCTTATCGCCCTCATTCCTTTGGGGGTTGCCAATTGGTTTTATCCACGGATGTATCATTTCTCATGCTTCCTTTTTTTTCTTACAAAGAGAAAGAACCACTTCGTCAACAAGCCTCTCCGGAGTGGAAGATTAAAAACCTAGACATCACCTACCTTGCAGCGCTACTCCCAACTGGGTTGTGTAAAACTCAATTAAACTTGTCCCCATTGAATTCTGCATTACAGTACATTAAACAGAAAATTCTTCAAGCGTGATGACAAAGCTTGAAACCTTGCCTCAAAGCTGTTCCTTGTAGCTTTCTTTAACATTTTAGACTTTATGGTGCAAGCCTCCCGTTGACACAACTTTAGTCCAGCTATGAAAAAAATCACAGAGCCTCACAGGGATTAAAAGAAAAAAAGGAGGGGGGGGGACCAGGAAAGAAATCCGTGAAAGCTGTTCTTGGCACTTCCCTTACTGTATCTATTGAAACTATATTGCCAGCAGACAAGACCTGAGATGTATTATAGAGAAGTGCAATCTAACAGTTTCAAATGTAACAGTACGCTCATTCTGTTCAGGTGCTTTTATATATTTCCATTTTTTTCCAGGGGAATATAGTGATTCACAATATCTCCTATTAGCACATTATGTATGTTGCCTGAGGATTTCATCAGCCTAGGAGCTGAAAAAGGAACCAACCTTTCTTTCTGCATTCCAGTCTTCTCTGTGAAAAATTTGAATATCAACAGCCTATAACTAAGAAATGAATTTTGAACCCTCATTCAGATGAAGGAATGGTGGGCAAGTTTGGCATGAAATTAGCATCTGGATTCCAAATTCACAGCTGGTATAAATCACACACATGGTCATTTTCTGCTCATCGACATTTTTTTAAAAACAACAACAAGAAGCCAATTTCAGACATCCTATACTAATATATTGTTATGAGCCTTTTTAAGCAGGATTTTAGTCCAGTGTCACCTTAGAGATCAACAAGATTTTCAGAGTGTAAGCTTTCGAGAGTTAGAGCTCCCTTCTTCAGACACTTCCCTTCTTCCCTGTCTGAAGGAGGGACTCTCAAAAGCTTACACTCTGAAAATCTTGGGGGTTGCTAAAGTACCACTAGATTAAATCCTGCTGTTCTACAGCAGATCAACATAACTACCCACCTAACTATCCTCATGAGTGCCTTTTTAAAGTAAGTGATACTGTAGAAATTTTTCTGAATCCACAGGTTGTTGGGAGAGGGTACGAATTTAAGCCAAGCAATATACAGTGCATGATTCGTGGACAACAGTTGCGTTTTTACACCGAGTCCATGCTCATACATCAACTGGAGTTTTCATGTGGCAGGGAGCAGCACAAGCTCTTTTCTCCACTACCCAATTGATGGGATGTTAGTTACTTGATGTATGTGTCTGATTATGGTGGCTCTATGTTTGAGGCAGAAAAATCATCCAGACATATTCTCTGTGCAGGTAATGTGAAGGGACCTCACATTACATGTGTACATCTCTACACATGTGTACAGACAGTTACACATGTAGAAGTCCTTTCACTGTCTTCATAGTGTGATACAACACTCCTCCACCACACAAAGTTTCCAGATAACATATCAACTGGGGCCATAGACCATCTAACAACTCAAACTACATTCTGTATTCAAGTAAAATCATATTGGATTCACTCAGGTCAGGTTCAAAACAGACCAATTTGGACATCTAACTTGACTCTAAGTATCAGTGAGTTATAGAGGCAAAAGCTACTTGTGAATTCATCCAAAACCAGAACTCATAGGGGGGAAAGTTAGGGGAAGAATAGAAGACCGTGTTTGTGTGTGTATCATTCTTACACAAGAATCTCAGTAACTTCTCATCCAAAGATATAACCACGTCTTCATCTGCTTCTGTTCACTAGGCCCCTAAACAATGCTACACGGCAATAACTAGTATTAGATTCTATTACTAGGTTCATGCCACAGTTTCTATATATTATTTACCCTAATGGAAGACTAAGTTTTTCCCCACATGTGCCCTCAAGAAAAAAGGGTAATATTAAATTCACATGCAAATTACAGTCATATATAATATTTTAAAAAAAACAGTTTCAGTGCAATCCTAACAGTTACTCCAATCCAACTCCATTGAAATCAACGGGCTTAGACTGGAGTAACTCCTTTAAGATTGCACTGTAAGTATATAATCTTTGTTGATCTCACATTTAGGGTCATCTTTCTTTCAGGTAAATATGGTATTTATTTCCTTTAAGAAACTACCAAAACTCAAGTGGCTGCCTGTTATCCTTTCAGGTAGTATGTCAGTAAGCTTTCCCTTTAACAACAACAACATTCAATTTATATACTGCCCTTCAGGACAACTTAATGCCCACTCAGAGTGGTTTACAAAGTATGCTACTATTATCCCCACAACAATAATCACCCTGTGAGGTGCATGGGGCTGAGAAAGCTCCTAGAAGCTGTGACTGACTAAAAAGTCACACAGTTGGCTTCAAGTGGAGGAGTGGGGAATCAAACCTGGCTCTCCAGATTAGAGTCCTGCCCTCTTAAATACTACACCAAACTGGCTCTCTTGAGTTTATGTGCTTAGTTCAAGTTAGGGTTACCAGCTCCTAGTTGGGAAATTCTGGAAATTTGGGGGAAAGAGCCAAGGATGGCAGAGTTTGAGGAAGGGAGGAACCTCAAGTTATAATGCTATAGAAGCCACCTTCCAAAGCATCCATTTTCTCTAGGGGAACTGATCTCCGCCGATTAGTTGTAATTTCAGGAGATAGCCAAGGATGGCAGAGTTTGAGGAAGGGAGGAACCTCAAGTTATAATGCTATAGAAGCCACCTTCCAAAGCATCCATTTTCTCTAGGGGAACTGATCTCCGCCGATTAGTTGTAATTTCAGGAGATAGCCAGGCCTTACTTGGAGGTTGGCAACCTTAGTCGAAGTGAAAAACTGATTAACAGATAAAAGCTAACAGGGCCCCACCATTTCCTTTTTGCAGTTATGTTGATGGGACTGAGTGACACATTTGGAGGAATGGAAGACAATGCAACATGAAACTATATTTCATAATTAAACTACCTATAAAAGGTACCGTTGTACACATCCCTTTAGATTCCATATCAAATGCAACTTAATGGATATAAACCTTATTTAATCTTTCAGAAGTCAATTTGATTTTAATTTATATTTTTATAACCTGAAAATGTTTTGAAATTACTTATCAATTAAATCTATTAACAGGCACGTAAAAAGAAGCTTGCTACATTTCATAAAATAGATAGTAAATAAGTGTGTATATAACGCATACCTCTGTTTTTATGTTTACTCTGCAAGTCTCTTTGCTTCATTTTCTGTCATATATCTACTGCAATTGCCCATCACACAGTATCAGTATACTTGTTAGCTGGCTAAAGACCCAGTTCACTCCCTCATGTCTCATAGGCTTCCGCTCCAACATTTCTGAATGTTTGCTTCAACCCTATTAAGTTCATCATGGTTTCAGAGTTGAAGGTTAGGGCATCAGTCAACTGTTCCTGTGACCAATACCTCTATTGTATTTTTAAAAAAAAACAAAAACAAAGTATCTTTGCTCTGATCTGTATTCAAGTGCCTAGTTTCCTATCTGCAATATATTTAGTAATATTTTTATACAAAAACATAGTAACGCTGTTGGTTTATAAAGATTATGTTATAAAGCATCATATTATCAGACGTCTGTTCTTCCATGCCTCAAGGAAGATAAGGCAAGGTTTACTAAAACTCCCTGACAAAATCTTGCTGTGTCCTTCAGCTACATTTTTTAAAAAAGCAAGTAAGTGAAAATTTCCAATACTTTCTGCTCTTGTCTACTACAATCTTCTCCCAGAGAGTAGTTTTGATGCAAAAATTATTGCTTTAAATATCAATATAAAAACACAAACTTATCTTTTGTGAAGGGCAGTGTCAGTGTACAGAATCACGGTTAAGTCTGCATGTGCTGGTACAACACAGGTAAGCACTGCATTGGCGTAATATATTTATGCTGTGTGTATTCATAATATAAAGACAGAACTGCATTGGTCATGTGTGTGACCGTGGAAAGCCAGGATAGCTTGTATCCTAGCCATCATTCTAGGATCATTACTATCGCTTGTATTGCTCACTACTACATGCAGAAAACAGGAGTATATAGTTAAGAATCATACCCAATGCACATCTACAAAGAACAAACCCCTACTAGATTAGAGGATAGGATTGTGACAAGCCAGTCAAGACGCAATACAATGTTGAATGGTAGAAGTGGCAATTAGGAAACACAGCTCACATCCACACAGGTAAAACCAAACATGAGACTGTTAAGAGCAAAAGTAGTAGTAAAGGTCAGATAGCTGCTTTGTGCTGAGTCACACCATTGGTCTAAGAACGTTAGTATTGTCTGTTCTTACTGATAGTGGTCTGAAGTCATTCAGATTACCTGAACGTTTCAACTGGAGATACCTGGAAATGAACCTGGATCCCTCTGTATGCAAAAGAGACCCCTGGGGAGATTTTGCCCAGTAAGAGCTTCATGAGAGCAGTGGTTATGGCTTAATTTGCTCCACTTCATGAGATAAGGTCACAAGCGACCTTATCTCAAGAAGTGGAGCAAATTAAGCCATAACCACACTGCTCTCATGAAGGAACACTATTTTACCATTTAGCCTGCATGGACTGCATAAACAACACACAGATCCAAAGATAAAAGGGTTTCCACACAGACCATGCATCTAGGCACAACATCCCTAAACATAGATCACTCATCAGAAGATTATGGGGCCATATGCTGGGGTTGCAATATGTTAATGGAGCTATACGTTGGGGCTGAAAAAAGTTTAGGAAATTATTCAATACAAGGACTCCAGCGTCATTTCATGATGTAAATCAGCCAGGTGGGAAAGTAATGACTGGGTGGTAAGAATTGGAGATGGGCACGATCCGCATTATGAATGTAAAAAACCCACGAAAATGGTGATCGCGCAATCGTGACCCGGCGGATCATGATTGTACATGGCCAACGAAACCAGCGTTCGGGAGAGGCCTGGATCGTGGCGTTCGGGCTCGATTCAGGGATCCAGACACTCAGGCGCAAGCAATCTATTCCCCTGGCAATGGAGCCAGGGGAATGCCTGAGCTCTGTTTGCCCTCCTTCTGTCGCCCTGGAAACCCGAATGGAAGCCCAGCTTTCCTTGATCAGCAGGGCTTCCTTCCAACCACGGAGCAGCAAAGCAGTCACAAGTTGGGAGAAGACACCCAGGGGAGGGAGGGGGAAGGGGGTGTTCTGTAGCCATGGGCACTCCAATCTCATCCCTGCAAACCCTGATAGGCAGCTCTGACGGCCAAACACAGACCACAGATGGCCAGACCCCCCGCCTCCTCCCCGTGCCCACCAGGCCCGGCATCTGCCGGCATCACCCACCGTTCCTGTATCGCTGGGAACAGCGGGGCGCCCCTCTGCTGCGGCCTCCATGATCCACGATCCGGGTTCAGGAACGGGATATGTTCGTTGCTGTTCAGGAATTTGGGATCGTGGTCTGCACCAAACCACGATCCTCTGGTTCTGCAAATTTTTTTGGTTTCGTGCCCATGTCTAGTAAGAATGCCATTACTTAGTTTGTAAAAGAAAAAGCTTTAGTCAATCTATTATTTATGTATTCAGTAACCAAAAGAATGTTGCAATAAACAGAGTTCAAATATTTCATAAGTTTTTTAAGTCAAGGTCATAATTTAGAGAAATAAATTTTATGGCCTGTGAGAATCTATGGATTTTCAACACTGATCATATATTTCCTGCAGCTGTCATGTTATTTAAATCTGACTCTCAATGCAGGATACTGAGCAGAAAGCTAGGAATATGACTGACAGTCCAATCCAGGACCATGCTAAACCAAAGTAATCAAACTTAAAACCAGTTAGACATTTGATTTAAATGGAATTAAATACAAACACTTTTTTCTTAACTATGGACTGATACACAAAAGGGGAACCAACACTTTCTCCAGAACAACACATTTGGATTGCTTCAGAGTAAACATAAAATCATTAGATGGGAGAAGTAGAAATTATTTCTAAAGCAAATAAATTTTGCACATAAGTAGAAAATCTCTTGGATCTATAGTACACTGTGCATAATACTGAAGACAATTAACAGTATAATCCTAAACAGAGTTATACCTTTATAAACCCATTTGCTTCAGTAGATTTAGAAAGGTATAATTTTGCTTAGGACTTCACTGTAATTGTCTGGTTAAAATATTTTTGAAACACCTGCCACTTATTTAACTCCTGCTGATAAGACCAGTAAAACTGATTAAGAGTTCTTCAATCCTAAATATTAATAATTATTATTTTTTATGTTGCATGGAAATGATATTACAGACACTAGTAGTATCACAAACTGTAATCTAAAATAAATTTACCTGTGTTAGATAATCACAGTATCTTTACAGCATACAATCCAGTTAAAATTAATTACTGGACCCTTAAAGTTTATTATTTATTTACTTCATTTATACCCTTTCTCCCCAATGGGGACACACCGCAGTTTACATTATTCTTTTCTTCTCCATTTTACCCTCACAATTGTCCTGTAAGGTAGTTTAGGTTGAGTGTGTGTGACTGGCTCAAGTTCATCCAGTGAACTTCCGTGGCAGAGTGGGGATTCAAACCTCGGCCTCCTAGATACTAGTCCAGTACTATACCACACTGTTCTGGCTTAATGGTAATTTAACCCAAACAGGCAATTGCCCTGTTAGACTGGGAGACTGAAAGGTATTTTTCTCCCCTTGCCCCCAGATATCCAATTGCTAGTATAAGCTCTTCTCCCTGAAAAGCCAAACTTCAAAGCACTTCCAAGAGGGGGAGCCATGTACATTTTCTTTCTTCCCTTAATCTATGATCGATTAGAGACCACCTACCTAAAAGAGATATTTAAATATTTTGTTCCATGTATTCATTTAGCTATTCACGTACTGCACCTAGGTTGCTTTTTAACATTATCCACTAATATTCCTTGGTAACTAGTGATCATTATAAATATTATGACATTCTCTTCATTATTAATACAAGGTTGAGTATCTGGAGGGCAAGACACCCGGTAATATCATATTGCAGAAATAGCTTTTATAAACAGAAGTGTGTACAATCAGAGAATACATTCCTAATTTCCCTCCAGCCTTTATTTCTTACAAAATACACCTGCCAGCATTCATTTTCCCTTGTGTTATAAACGTGGCATAGGAGCATTTGACAGGAATCACTATAAAATAGGCTATGGATAAATTCATCCTTGTTTCAATTCATATAGACCTTTTGCTTTCTGTTCTGATGCGGCTGCTTGAGAAGAATGACCAAGGTTTGATATTAGGCTTCTAGGTCATGGTTTCACCTTGACAACAGCTCTTTCATTTCATGCAGTAACATTTACCAGGATCCCTAAGGTGTTCATTTTTGTCAAGCTCTGGTTTTAAAAAAAAAAATCCTATGAGGAAAAAAAAAAGATAAATCTTAATTCACAAGCCAGCGGACTATCTCTGTGTCTCCAGCACAAAACTTCAAATTCAATCCGAAAACTGGATGTGTATTAGAAGTCGGCAGATTTAAACCTTGTCCACCATGATCAAACTGGATTTATGGAGCATCATAACTCTCCAGACACCATCCAGCAGCTTATTAATTTAATAGACTCCTGTCCATTCCATGATGTTCCTGCCCTGACAGTCTCTCAAGATAAGGTGAAAGCCTTTTGACAGGACAGAGTGCATATATATTTTCTTCTGTTTTCTTGTGCATGGGCTTGTCGACAACTTGAAATGTGTGGCTCAGCATATTTGTGGGTCCCCCCCCCCTATTTTGCTTTACACAGAAGACAAAAGAATTCACATTGCTGTGGTGAAGTGAAGTGTTTGTGAGGATATCTTCCAAATAGTTCTATGGATCCAAGTTTTGCACAATGCTAACCAACTTGCGGGGGCGGGGGGCAGATTTGCATCTGATACATGGACTGAATTTCTTAGGTAGTTTTCCAAGTTGCCCTCCTAAGGAGTATCTATGTTACTGTATTATAGCAAAATAAATAACAACAGTTCATTTGTATACAGCTCTTCTGGACAGATTAGTGCCCACTGCCCACTCAGAGTCTCTCTGAACGAGACGAAGTGCACGTGGAGGTTCAAGTGAAGAGAGGCACAATGTTAGCCGGGAAGACAAGTTCTAAAAAGACAGACCAAAGAAGATTGCTGCTAAGGGGATTTATTTCCTCCCTGGCTCCCAGAAGGGGAGGTGAAACTGACAGAGCCTTTGGTGAGATAGGAGAGGAAATAAACACCCCTTCCTCCCCCACAGCGATCTTCTTTGCCAGCTCTGTAGAGAGGGAAATTGACAAAGCCTTTGACTCCATCTTTTAAACTCCTATGTTTCCCGGCTAGCATTGTGCCTCTCTTCACTTGAGCCTCCACATGTACTTCGTCTCATTTAGAGAGAGTGGTGAACAAAGTCAGTGTTATTATACCCAGAATACAGCTGGGAAGGCGACACTGAGAGGAGTTGCTTACCCAAGGCCACTTGGTGAGCTCATGGCAGTAGTGAGATTTGAACCAGCAAAGTGCTGCATCACAGCTCAGTTACTTAACCACTATACTACACCAGTATACTTGCAGGATAACATATGGAGGGCACATGAATCAGCAACCTTGATGAAGCAAAGCAGGCATGGTTCTGGACAGTACTCAGATAAGAGCTCCCAGGACCTGAGTGTACATACACTGCCTAGAATTCTGTAACAGAAAAAGGTAAAATATAAATATAATAAAAAATAAAATGTGTAGACTGTAATGCATACAGTCAGCTCCTGCACAGAATCACAGATGCATGCCCATTAACCAATCAAAGTTTCCACTAATATTACAGTAAATTTGTGCATTACAGTACTTGAAGAGCCTTGGTTTGGAATCACCAGAATAATGCAATATCATCATATTTTGTTAGAGGTGTAGTTGTGAAATATGTAACTGCTAGACTGCACTCTGCCACAGAAGTTTGATGGGTGACCCTGGGCCAGTCATATTCTGTCAGCCTAACTTGCTTCACAGAGTTGTTGTGAAGATAAAATAGAGGAGAGGAGAACTATGTAAGCTATTCTGGGTCTCTTCTTGGGAGAAAGGTGGGATATAAATGAAGTATATAAAATAAAATAAATGTTGTGAGACAAAATCACCAGACATAATGAAGTTCATCAAATATATTTTCTAAATTTATTTATACCCAGTCCCTCCCATGGTTCTTCTCCTGGCGGGGATCTGTTCCCCAAAACCAGATGGATCCAAATGGCTTTCTGACAGTTGTAGAGGATTTTACTGTTGATATGGCTAGTTCTCCTGTTGATGCCCTGGTTGACTTCTGGAACGAGGAAATGACCCAGACGACACAATCACTCCCAGGTGCCCTTCCTCAAGGGTTACAGCCTGGCTAGGCCTTTTGTTTACTGGGGGGGGGGCACGGCTACAGGAGATAAAAGGCAAGGGAGATGGCTAGAGCAACAGGGGAAGAAGACTTGGAATGAATCTGACAAGACACAGGCCAAAGCTCATTTTAAATCTTACTCTGTGGCAATGATGGCACCAAAGAAACAATACTTCCTCACCATTATTGTGTCTGTACAGTGTACGCCACTGCATCTGTTCCAGGTGTTCAAAGGCCTGTTGGGATCTGATCTGCAGGAGGAGTAGGAGGGCTGCTTGGTAGTCCACTGTGACCATTTTGCTCAACACTTTGCTGATGAAATCTCTTGCATCTGTCCTGATTTGGACTCTACATTAGCACTGACAAGGTCAGATGGTGCCAGGGCACCAACTTATTCACTTGTTTTGGATACTTTTCACTAATTCAGTTTGAGAATGTGGACAGAGCTTTTAAGCCTATCACCTGTTTGTATGACCTTGCCCTTCCTTGCTACTTAAATCTGCCAGGGGGAAGGGCTGGCTTACTGGTTTCAAGAGGTAGTTAATGCCTCCTTGAGAGAGGAGGTGGTTGCCCCAGCCTTGAAACAGGCTGTGGTATATCTGCTTCTACCCTGGACTCAGGAGATTTCAATAACTATCAACCAGTCTCAAATGTTCCATTCTTGAACATGGTGAACAAATAAGTGGTGGCTGTACACCTTCAAGCATTCCTGGATTAGGACGATTGATTGGATGCTTTTCACTCTGGTTCCAGGCCTCATGATGGGACTGAAATAGCCTTGGTTACCTGGGTGGATCCCCTGTGCTGGGAGATGGACAGAAGGAGTGTGACTTGGTTGATTCTCCTGGACCTCTCAGTGGCTTCCAATACTATCAGTGATGATATCCTTCTGGACCACCTTACCAGTCTGGGATGGAGAGATGTTGTTTTTGGGTGGTTCTGGTCCTACCTGGGGGACTGCCACTCAGCCCCCTGACCTTTGGGATCCTGCAAGGCTCCATGTTTTCCTCTATGCTTTTAAATGAAACTGCTGGTTAGGTCATCTGGAAATTTGGTCTGCAGTGTCACCAATATGCAAATAACACTCAGCTCTATTTTATGCTTCTGGATGATATCAGGGGGGCTGCAGAAATCCTGAATTGCCTGTCTAAAGTGCATGCAGGCTAATTAACTGAAGCTTAACTCTGGAACCCTCTCCCCAGGAAGACTCATCTTTCCCCTTCTGTTGTCGTTTTCCACCAGAAGGTGAAAACTTGTTTCATCTGCATTTCCTCAGTCCTTCCCCATGTTTTAATTGTTTTGATTGATATGTATTTTATTGTACTGTATGTGCATTGTAGCTTGGTTTTGTTTTATTGATATTTTTGTTTGGTTTTAATGGTTTATAAGATGTATTTTTATTATATATGTTTTGAATCTGTTAGCCCCCATGGTGGCCCTGATCAGGGCAGAAAGATGGAGTATAAATTTTCTAAATAAATAAATAAAATTATGAATTGCTTTAAAAGGTACCCTATCATATAACTCACAGAAAAGCTGTCTGCATCTTCCTTGAGCAAAGCAGTGCTTCAAAACAAGCAAAGCTAAATCCAAAGATATTCTTCTGCTTGTACAAGGTTTCAGAAAATGTATTAGCTGCTGTCATCCCACCACTAGCAGCTCTTTGGATCTAGGCAAATATATTTATTTTGTTATCATTCCAAAACCTTAAGGCATGGATCCTATAGTTTAATTCCAACAGTGCAGGAGAAGCCCTCCAACAGATCAGCTTTTCCATTTGTGCAAGGAGGGAGATTTTGCTGATTCTACCCTCCTATGTGGATTCCCATTTTTCCTCCTATACTGTTCCTCTGGATCTATCAATCTTAAGGAGTACAGTCTCCTCTTGGGAGGGGGCTGTGTTATTATCTCTCTCCCCCCCATATGAATGAGTCAGACTCAAATGTTGCCCCTTCCTTCTCCCATTTACTATAAACAGGGGTGGATATTAAGGTTGAGCACCTGCCATCTTGGGGGATTGCAGACTGTATACTGTACAAAAAGAAAAGCAATTAGTTTGTATTAGTGCAAGCGGCTACCACATTTGGTTTCCCCCCCCTTCTTGTATTTCTACTTCAACCTATATGGATATGACAAATTAATCAAATTTCAGGTATCCTTCAAATGCTGCTCTGCAAAGATTTTTGCACAAAATAGATACATTTATTATTTGTTCAATTTAAGAAATCATATTTGTTGATATCCAGTCATTAGTTGATATTTATAATAATAGTAATGTTAATTATAAAAAGAAAAATAGGGCTAATATACACATTTGTTGACTGTTGGGTATTTCTGAGATGTCATCTCCACACAGTGGAAATTCCCACTATGCAAAAACAGTAGCACAGTAGGACTGAGCTAGAATCTTACTCTGACAAATGCTAATTTTCTATGTGCAGTCTTCCACTATGAAATAAGTTAGACCTTTATGAATTTGTTGAAAATTTGTAAATTACCAGACCATTCAGAAACAGCTATTTTTAATTGTGGATCTCAGATCTTTAACAACATTTCACCCTGGGTTGGATGCCTTCCACACCAACCCTAATACAATCTATATTCTTTTCTGGAATTACACAGGCAACATTCCCCCCCCCCCCGGGGCGGGGTTACTTCTACTATGAGTACATCCATTCAAACTGGTTTGAAATTTGGTTTGAAAAATAAACCTCTGTTGGGGCAGGCTTTAAGAGAAATGTTGTTTGATTGACGTGGGGTTTTGCCTTAGCATGTATGTAATTCATATCTGTGAGTAGTACTGTTGTTATTAATTCAGCTTGTTTATATTACACTCAACCATATTCTAAGCATTTTTATAATGATAAAGTGAACATGTTCCTGTCAAAATACAGCTTACAATTTAAACCTGTGAGACTAAAGGAAAAGTGTGTGTGAACAAGAAGAGTGGAACACGTATCCAGAGATTTCATTTCGTAAACTAAAGCATTCTGAGACAGCAGGCTTCAGTTGGAGAGGATTTAAACTTCTTTTTACAGCATGCAAGAACACACATAAATTGCCACTCCTGAGCCAATTATCAATTATTATTTGTATAGAATCATCTGCTCACATTTCATTAAGCATGCATTGAACAGCGGTGGAGGAAAGCACAAATGCTTTCTTCTACATCGTCTCAATAATAACGAAGGGCATAAACTACTCGGTGAAGCTAGATAGAAAATAAAGTAATATCAGTAAATCATGATTATAAGTATAAAAATAACCAATGTGGAACATGAAAAGAAATGACATAAGGCTTGAAAATTATTTGTGCTGCCTGCATCTACTATGCAATTCATGCAGCAAATGGCTATTTTTTTCTACAGTTCACAGGGCCGTCATTCCTGGTTTCAAACTATTCTTGAAAGACATGGGATTTTGATTTTTTTTTAAATGTAATTTTATAGCAGCCATTTTATGATCTTTGGTTTCTAGTGCAAGTTATCCTGCAAGTTGTATCTTAATTTCAAGCATGCTGTACCTTACACGCCACATCAAATGGTCTCAGACATATATTAAGCATGTTGGTTTTTACTGCATGGAGTTATCCTGTGGTGCTCTGCAATCAATTACTGTTATACCACCATCATTAATAATTTTCTTAATGAAAATGATTCTGTTGATCTCCGTTGTATTTTAATTATCAGAGTTAAGCATAATTACACTGCAGCTCTGAGCTGGCATGTAGACTCCTTTAGGGCGCAATTTTGTTTTAACACACTGATAATGTAATTTTACATTGTGTCAGTTGTTTAGTTATTATCCAGTCGTACAATTCCGCTGTATTCCTGATAACAGATAATAACCTTAGCACCTCCTATATCCTGAAGTCATTTAAAAAGCAATATTAGAATTTCACAACTAGCTAACTTAATCGCCTTATGATTTTATAATTCCCACTGCTAAACATTTTTACAGGCACACTCTTTCACCAGTGCCACCAAACAGTCAGTACCCATACATGTTTCATATAAAAGCATGGCTTAGTTAAATTCCCTGTATGTGGGTATGCGTCTATGTATACATATTCTCATTATAAATGTTAAAGTGCACAGTTTTCATCTGTGCTATTTCTCTTTTGTTGTTTTAGTACTCTCTCATTTTCTCAATTTCTTACCAAAAGTTTGATAGCTCTTACTCTAGCATGTTTTTAGATCATGGCACCCATGCTTTTCTCTAGGTGAGTACCTGTTGCTGCCATATAGCCAACTGGATGAGAAATACATATTCTGTTCCACATCTGCTGCAGCTGCTTCTTTCTTGGATGACTCTCAGATCAAGATTTAGGTATCATATGCTGAAGTTTCCCAGGTGGAAGAAACAGAAGAAGCCCAAGGTTTGCTGTCCCTAATTTTTTTATTCTTTCTGGCACAAGAGAAGTCTCTATATATTTCTTGATATTTCTCACTATGTTGTTCATCTTACAGATATTTCTTTAGTTTTGCTTTAATATTGTCAAAGGACTGTTACAGCCAAAAGACAGTCAACAATTTAACTATAGTTAAGCATTCTGCTTGCAGGGCTAGCATTGTTAATCCCTAACCAGAGCTCCCAATTAACATATAATCTTAAACTATAGTTAAGCAATTTAACTATAGTTACAGTGCAATCCATTCCTAAAAAGCATTACTCCAATCTAAGACCATTACTCCAATCTAACACTTCCTAGGATTTCACTGTTAGGCAATGTTTTAAGCAATTGGCAATGTTACATTGTCACTGGTTCAGTCTTTTTTTAAAAAATCATAATTATGCTTTGTTTTCACATCTTTTTCAGGGACCTTGTTTTTTATCTTCTCCGGAGATCGATTCAGAATTTAAACAGACGCCAAGAATACCAAGATGAAAGTTGCATAGCCTATCATCAACCATCAAATGGAATGCTTCCATCAGCAAAATACAGATTAAAGGAGACTTTATGTTATCACACGCCAACCAAATATTTTCAAAGGGTCGAAGATCAACTGAAGTGCCCTCTGAATATCAATAGGCATTATGTATTCTAGGTTATTTATTACATTTTTGCTGGTTTGAGTACAGGGCTTTCTAAGAGTTGGAGGTGTTTATCCAATAAGCAATCAAGAATTAAATCTGAAAAGTTTTCCTTAGGGGTATCCAGTACAGACTAACTACACACATCCTCTTCAATTAGCCCATTTCCTATATTTGGGTTGCCCAATGGAGCGATGTTGAAACTTAACCAGGTTAAGACTAGACCAAAAATGTTCCTCAGAGGCAAACAGTACACATATACTTGAAACCTATCCCCTTCACTGCCCTATCAGCTCCCTTTAAGCCATAAATTACTGTGTGTATATACTCCAGTGAATAGTCATGTCATCTGCTGTAGCAAAAACATTAAACCCTTGTGCCTCTTACATTATGTATTATAGCATAAATGTTTGTGAGCTTGAGTCCACTTTGTCAGATTAACTTCATGCACCTGATGAAGTGGGCTGGAGCACAAAGAAGCTTTAGTAACACTGACTGTTAGTGTTTGAGATAACACAATATTTTAATGTGTAAATTTGTCTACTAGTACTGTCTATTTTCTGATTATCATTGAAAAAAACTACTTACGTCCACTGAGTTGACAGAGAACATTCTTACATATAAATACCATTTGAAATTATGTGTCGTTGGCAGTATTTTTTCATATGCAAGTATTGTTTGGTTACAGGAAAGATTTAGTTCCAATATTAAAGATGTTATGGGCTGGTTCACATGGACTAGTTAATATGGGCTAATGTACATTCAATGCCTGACTACTGCAATATCAACACAGATAACCCCCACATAGGGGCTCAGGGATCAAACAATCCAAATTTAACACATGAAAAACTGGAAGAAGGTCAAAACTTGTATCTGATAATACAGTGAAATCCAAAATTTTATATTTTTGTGTTCCAATATATTACCATATTCACTTCACACTAACTTTCCCCAGACTTTTCTGTAGTGGGGAAAAATGTGCCCCTTGCTGAAAAACTACGTGAGTTATTGTGCCCCTTGCTGAAAAAACTCTAGCATGCTGTTTCATATAATGGTCATCCAACTGCCAAAAGAGAGGGCACAGAGAGTAAGGCATTAAGAACATATAAATAGTCCTGCTGTATCAGACCAGGGGTCCATCTAGCACCAGGGCCAGGGCCTCCACTGAGGCAAGCCCGGTGACCGCCTCCAGCGCTGAGGTGCTGGAGGAGGCACTGGGGCTGGGGGTAGCGGCACATGCCATGAAGTTGGCAGCAGCAGCGCGCAGGTGGCTGACCCGGAGGGATGTGAAGCTGCCCACACGCCGCCCCAGCTGCCTGCCACACCTGGCCCGCAGCTACTGCAGCCGCCAGCTCTCCTGCGCTGCTGCCGCTGCTGGGAGCAGCAGCCGTGGGCCAGGCACGGCAGGCGTCCAGGGCAGCGCATGGAGCAATAGAGCGGGAGGGCTGGTAGGACACACATGCACCTCCTCAGCCACCCGCCGTCCTTGGCTGGGCTGGCAGCCTCCCAGCCCTCCCGCCCGCCACCCTGAAGTCCGGGTGTGTGTGTTCGGCCAGGAGCAGTCCTCCTCGGCCTCAGGCGCCAGAAACCCTGGCACCAGACATGTCTAGCACAGCATTCTGTTTCACACAGCAGCCAACCAGATGCCCTGGAGTGCCAAACATACAGGGCCTAGAGGCCCTGTTGTGGCCATCACTACCTCCACTAACAGTGAATTTCACAACTTAATTACGCATCAAGTGAAGAAGCATTTCCTTTTGTTTGTTGTGAACCTATTTCCAATAATTTCATTGTGTGTACCTATGTTCTAGTATTACGGAAGAGACAGAAGAAGTTCCCTCTATCCACTTTAGTTACACAAACAATTCAGCCTCATATAGACTACACTATGGAAAAAACGGTTCCTAATCGTACCGATACTGCAAGTAAAGGATTGCATGCTCCTCTCTGCACATAAAAAATGGGATGTGCCCTTCTCCATGATACAAGAATTTTATATACTAGGCTACTGTAATGTACTCTATGTATGTCTCCCCTCAAACTCAAGTTGGTGCAGAAGGCAACAGCTTAGTTATTATCAGGAGCTAGAGGGTGTATGCATATTGCACCCATTCTGCAATAACTCATCAGCTACCCATCAGCTATCAGGTTCAATTCAAAGTACTAGCCATCACATATAAACAATCTGCAAAGTCACCTCTCCTCATTTGCTCCAATGCAACAACTTAGCTCACCTGAGCAGGGCTTTCTGTAGGTATCACCCTGCAAAAGGGCAAGATCAACAACTGTGTGTACATGTGCATGTCTATAGTGGACCATACCTGGTGGAATGCCCTGTCTGAGGAACTCTGGAAGGCTCTCATTGTCACATTCCACAACCTATGTAAAACAGAATTGTTCAGGAGAGCATTTTTATAAAACTGGTAGAGCTATATTACAAAAAATGTTTCAGGAAATATTTAAAAGAAGGGAAATGGTCTGTAGACTTTACTACTGTGTATGGTATGCTAGCTATATGCATTATCTTCTTCTCAATGCATCATATGTTACTTATGTAACATAATTAATCACTTGTTTAACATGTCAGTTTAATCCTCATGCTTTGTACGAATTTCTGCTTTGTTTCATATATCTGCAATGCTTATTATATGTCTCAATCTATTGACAGCATAGATTCACACTGTGTCAACTGCCTTTAGTCTCACTGGAGAGAGGCAGACTATAAATAAAGAGTAAAATGCATTCCCACAATCTGTGGAGACACAGTGATGCAACTATTTTATCATCTTATCTGCTGTTGCGTCAACTAGGCAACTCCAAACCCTATTTGAACACACATAAGGATCGTATGATTTGGCTCCACTTCAGGAAACTGTTATAAGTCAGCCTACAAGAGAAGGCTGAGTAACAAGATCAGTTCTTCCAGAACTTTCTTGTGGTTCAATTATGGTGGTTTACAGAAAAAAAAATTAGTGAATACAGGAATACAAGCTGAGAAATACAAGATAAAGAGTAAGACTGGGAAGGAAAAAGAGGAGTTTTGAAAAGAAGTATGGGAAACAGGTAGTGAAAGTTACAAACATTCTGTATTTCTGTTTCTCACAGATCTATAGGCACAAGTTCTACTTTGGATAACTGCAACAGAGTTTTTTATGTAAACAGGCCTGAATGCCTTTCAAACTTAACTACAATTTCTCCTGCATATGAAAACTGTATATATACGCATACATCAAAATACTGTGTCATTTTCTCTTGCTAGTGCAATGAGTCACAGTATACTTTAAATTATACAGATTCATTTCCTTCTAGGCTTCGGCTTTAGCCCTTAACTAAAGCAGGTACTTTCAGGTTAGAAAATTAATTTATTGGTGTTTTGTAATTATAATAAGAATGTATAAGAACCTGGTCTATAACTACTGTTTTTTAAAAACATGCAAATTCCCTGTTTTCAGTGTTTCAGTTTTCAAAGGCTTGCTGCAGTTTAAAGGCAATCCTCTTATAAGTGTACAAATTGCAATGATTATAGGAACAACATGTAATTGTTTCTAGTAAGTTTTAGTAGCCTTTGATGTTCTGATTAGTGTTTTGTATGTTAATATAGTGATATGGGTGCTTATTTGCCTGGATGGCAGTATGCAGAAATGGTCACTACGTTGCCTCAGCAAACAAATCTTTCATCTAAGTGGGTCTGTTTCTTAGGCGGAAAAAAAAAAGTAAAATAAATCGTACTGGTACTTTGCAATTTTTGAAGTATTCACAAAGCACCAAGACTGGCGATTTACAGCATTTGCAGCCTAAGCTTAATTAGAAATGCCCAAGGAAGCAAACAAAAACAGAACATAGAAAACAGACCATTCTGATATGGAACAACTGCTACATCCCCAGTCTGTGTTACAAATGCAGCACTGCATGTTGAATGTTTCACCTTTGTTTGACCAAAGTAATCCAGATGGAAGGGATGACATTCAATCCAACAAAGGGAGGTTCCCAAACTTTTATCTACAGTGACTTGATGACAGAAATTTTCTTTTGCTTCATATCTTTCTGTCTGCCCACTCCTTTAATCAGAAGCTGCCAATTAATTACCCCACCTTGTGCCACAATGACTGCAATAATCCCAATGAAATTAATAGGCTTTCACTAGCCTGTGCAAGGGAGGATTGCAGCTAACCTCTACTACCGACTAAAACAGGCATCCACGCAATATTTTTGAGACCCATTGGCAGACTCTAACCTGCTGTGTCAAGACTCACTGCAGCAGAAAACAATAACACAAATTTTAAACAAAACCAAGCTGCCGTTATTATCAGGTAAGGAGCTTTTACTATACAGTTTTGCTCAGATATTCTGCAAGCCAAACCTAGCTGCCGATTTCACCATAATGCAAGATGCTTTCTTCAATCCCTGTCACAGCTGGGAAATAATTGTACCAGTAACATTTCCTACAAAAATCTTACAGAACAAAATGCATTTTAAAGCAAAATTTCATAGATGTCAAAAGTTAACTCACTTGCAACAAGTGAGCACAAGACATTATGGATTTTGTGTATGTATGGATCTGATGTTCCTATAGGAGCCCATGACTGACATGAACACAGCAGTCTTTGGTATATACTTGGGCCACAATCCTGAGTTGACATTTCTGTATACATGGTAGGCCTTTAAATTTAACTTCTATATTTGCAGCCTCTGCAATCCTTGGCTAATTACATTTGAAACTCAGAGAGATCTTAAAAAGAATTTTTCTTTTAAGGTTTGTGATTCACCATACAGAGCTACCCTTGCAAAACAAGAGTAAAAAACCTGTTACACAGGAACAAACCCTTGTCCTCAATTACCTACAATTTGCTGTAAACAGCCACTTCTATGTTATGTGCTTAGGCAATGGCATATACTGGCAACTGTTTATACCAACTCATCAGGTATAAGAACTGAAAGCTCTGTGCCTTTGAAAAAAAATCCTACTGCCTGCTTCCTATTAATTTAATACATAAATCCAAGTTTTTAAAAAATGGAATACCTTTACTGGATCTGAAACAGAGGCATGGAAGCTTCTGTTATATGCAACAAGGTTTGCCTTTCCAACTTACATTTGCTGCTTCTAATGCAATGGGTGCATTTCATCAAGACTATCATTAATTCTTGCTAAAAAAGTGAAAGGGAATCAGCTTGTGTTTACCTTTGCTGTACACAATGCAGTTGTTTTTGTTGTCTTCCACTCCTTGCCAAGTCACATCCAGCAGCCACTTGGGGCCAGCAGTCAACACCATGGGGACTGAAGCCTTTGTCTTCTGTAAAAAGGATGATAACAAACAGATGCCATTTGCCTGTGGTGATTAAGAACTGGAATAATAATAGTAATAATCATTTTATTTGCAAACAACGAAATCTCCAAACCCATAAGCCAAGGCCTTATTCCCCTGCCTCAGGACGTTAAAAAAAAAGAAGTAGAAGACAACACAAGCTGCATGACTTTAGTGTTTTTATAGATCTGAATGGTGGAATTATTATCGAGGATTTTTCTGAATGATAGCACTGGATCAGATCTCCAAGATTAGGCAGATCTCTGGTGGCTCAGAATTATAAAGGGAATGCAGATGACTTTCACAGCAAAGAGCCAAGTGTTTAGAAGTGAACTTTAGACACATTGTACTTCATTATCAATGGGATCTCACTATTTCCTGAAACAGACAGGAAAGAATTTAAAGAATCAGTATCCATTTCAAAGCTCCATCCTGGGTAACATTTATATTATAGCGGGAAGTTATTCTGAATGGATAATGTAATTTTTCCCTCTCTCCTTTTTTTCTTGCTAAGTGCTGATGTGCAGCTTTACTATTGCTGAAATAATAATGCTAATGATCCCACATGCATGCTCTCCAAAAAGAAATGTAAAAGCAGCAGCCAGAATGAATTTGAATGAGATCAGAAAATGCACAACACCCACCCCTTGTTCACAAAAGGCAGAGAGGCAAAGTGACATTTATTATTATTATTATTATTACAGAAAGAATTCACTAAAGACGGTTTAGCATTTTTCAAAGCAAGGTAGAAAGTAAGGTAGAAAACTGCAAATTATTTGTGCTTACCCCTAGTGCTTAAATCCAGATGCAAGGGATGAGCTGATTTGGAATTTAGTAAACCTTATCAAAGTTGTTCTTTATGGTGACTGGTAATGAAATGTCATTTGGACATTTATCATTCACCAATTCTTGTTCGGTATATCAAACATCATGAAACTATGACCCAGAATACAGAGTACAATGAAAAGGGTCTCAAGGTAATATTCCACTAGTATTTTTTTTCAAAATATAGATAAAATCTGATTCAAACAATACCAAGCCTTTATTTGAGAAACTCTTACAGTATCCATGACTGACTAAGTACTTAGAAGTATAGGTTTAAATCCTAATCCTATGGGGCTTCCCGAACACCAAATAGGTGTTCAAAATAAAACACGATGACCTCCATGTTGGTATATCATTATGATTTGTGCTTGGCTATTATAAACTGACTGAGGATGAGTGGATCAATACTATCACATCTCAAACACTTAGCAATTATATGTTCCAGCTTCACACATTTAGCAATTATACACTCGTCAAAAAGATAGGGCAGCATTTGGAATGTCTCACCTGTGCAGCATTCTGGGGCTTTTCTTTTCATCCAGCATGGCATCAGCTGCATAAATAACTAAGCTACATGATTAGGAAAATCACACTGAACAGCTTTAGCTGGATTGTACCATTTTTGATGGAGACATTTGAATGCTCTCTCAATTAAAAAAGAAGCTTCTCTAAACATACGAAAGGAGCTTGTTAGGTAGAAGGATTGACCAGACGATTTTCCATGACAAGCCAGTTTTCCACCTGAAGGGAGACTATTTTAACTTCTATGTAAAGCAGATGGCTAGATCAGCCTCACTTGCCTCCAGTGATGCTCCAATGACATATGTTGTCCAGTGTATTGTTACAGCTATCTGAAGAAAGTCGTGCATATCTTACTCTTTCTATAAGGCAAGGATTTTCTGCACTGCTTTAATTGTTGGTATAAATGCAGAGGCATGTGTGTTGACAATGGAGCTTCCTCATGTCAAGATTTTGCACTATTTTCTCTGTCTTTCCCCCTCACCTTTATCTTCTACACATGCTCTGCAATGACTCTACATTGGCTCTCAGGGGCATGGTTGTCACAGATGTTGCAGTACTTGCCACCTTTTTTTTTGTTCTCTTTTTCACGCATATGCTATTGTGCTATAAAAGGTCTAATACTGGGAATGGAAATAGATAAGTGGCAATAGATCATTATCGTGCTACAACACTATAGCGTGATACTGATTTTTTTTTAAGTTCTCAGAAAGCCCTCAGAAACAGGGGAAAAATGTTGAGAAAAAGCTGCCCATGAAGGGCTGCCAATGGCACCAAAGACTGGACTTTTACATGGCTGGAAATATGTATCATTCCTTCCATATGGTATTTGGGCTGTGGTCTTTCCAAAAAGATCAGATAAAACAGGTTTAAGGAAAGCACATTGATGACAGGGAAAATCTGAAAACAGGATGATTGCAGCACAAAGAGGTGAAAGCTCGAAAGAAAGCACTCCACTTTGGAAGCTAAGCCCAAGAAAATCTTCCATGTGTAAGCAGCCTCCAATTGCCATCAGCAGTGGTATGAGAGGGAAGACAGGAAACAATGCATTGTTCCATCATACTTGATGAGCATCTTCATACTTAAGAGCATCTTCAGCAGAGATCCTCTCTTCTTAGCTAAGAACAGTCGATGTTGAGGCCATTAAAGAGAAAAGAGGCAGCATCCAGACACCCTTCATCCTGCCAGTCTCAAAACTTCCTCACTTGAGTTTTCAACTGGAAGCTATCAAAGAGACATCAGAAACTGGCCAGCAGAAAAATCCATTTTCATTGCATTGTCACTTTATTGCTTTTTTTAAAAAAATTCCTGTTTGCCTTTTTGAGAGTCAAATTTTCATCCATTTGTTCTGCCTCAAGTGAATTAATGAATTACTTGCTGTTTCTTGGTGATGGTTTCTCATTTCTGAATTACTGTCAAATGGTTACTTATCAGATTTTCTGTGTGTCTTGTGTTGTGATTTAACTATTTCTTTTAACTTTGTAGCCAAAGCTTTGTTTCATTATTATTATTTTTTATTTTGTGATGCTGTGCTACTGTGATGTCAAAAATTAAAAATGATGAAAAGTAGCTTTGGATGCAAAGTGAAAAACAGCCCTCCTCCCACGAAAAACAGACAGATAATTAACAATTTATTCACAAATGCTGTGGTTGTGAAAAAAAGGCAGTCAAGCCCTAAAACAAAAGCAGCTAAAGAAAACTGCAGGGAAAAATGAAACCTAAACTGAAAGTCTTATGTCTGAATAAACATATAAGTGGATCATGTATGTGGGGATGGGAATTGCTAAATTTTTATGGGATATAGTGCTATAAGAGAGAAATCCTAAATAGACCCATTAAGAGTCCTACTTGGGGCTATTCAGTACAGCTTATTTTTCAGGAAAAAATTCTTAGGATAGCACTGTCTGTGCCATATGGAACCCCAGTTTTAATTCTGGTTCTAGCTGCTAGCAGAAACCTAATTACTGAACAGTCCAAAAAAACCCAAGTGTGGAAACAAGCCAACATTCACTAGTGTGGCTAAGGAAGAGCAGACAGTTGTCATGCTTTGGACTTCTTGACAAATCAACTACCATAAGATATATTCAATGACAACTATTTTATTGAAAGGTGGCATGTGTCACCATGCCGACCCATCCCCTTAGACCAGCCCTCTGACCATCTCTCTATCCAGGCCAATGACTCTGACCTGGAGAGCTCAGAGGAGAAGACTGAAGACCAAGGGCTGGATAACCATGAGGACCCATATGGGTGGCTGCGAGGCGGCCCGTGCCATTCGTCTTTCCCCAGGACAAGGGGTGCGTGGGCAAGCCAGCCGCTCCTTGTCCTGGGGAAAGGCAAAAGGCAGTGCGGAAGGCTTGGAGGCCGCCTGCGCCGTTCGCCTTTCCCCAGGACAAGGGGCGCATGGGCAAGCCGGCCGCTCCTTGTCTTGCGGGGCTGGTGAACGGTGCGGGCAGCCGCCGAGCCATTCGCGCTGCTGCCAGCTCTGCAGCGCACCGGGACAGCCGGCTTGCTGCGTGGGCGGGGTGGGGTGATCCAGGTGCACGCGTGTGCGTGCAAGAGCCTGACTACGGTTGCCCTGGGCACTGGCAACCGTAGATCCGGCCCTGGGAATGTCCCCTCCCTGAGGGGAGGCGGCTCGTTGCCGGGTTAAAAACTCCCCCCCTACTCTAAGTGTGTGTGTGTGTGTGTGTGTGTGTGTGTGAATGTCCCCTCCCTCCATGAAGGGAGGCGGCTCATCACCGCCTCCCCCTGCCCGCCAGGCCTGGCGGCCGCTGCCACCAGCCATCATTCCTATATCGCTGGAAACAGCGGGGCGCCCTCCCTCTTTGGCCTTCCTGATTCCAGACTGGAAATGGGACTTGATCAGTTAGAATCGGTGGCCTGGGTTCGGCAGCAGCCCGGATCCACGAACGGCTTAATTGGTATTTTGTTTTGGATCGTGCCCATCTCTACATGTGACCATTATGTGTAGTTGTTAAAGTTTTGGAGTCAGATCCAGGAAACCTGTGATTGAATCCCCAGTCTCCCTTGAAGTTTGCTTGGTGACCATGAGCCAATCATAGACTCTCAGCCTAACCTATCTCACAGGGTTGTTGTGAGGATAAAATGGAATGATATAAGCCACTTTGGAGAGAAAACTGGGGTATAAATGAAGTTCACACAAAATAGCAGTTGATCTCAATGAATAAAGCCATTTAAAATATGAAGAATTAAAAATAATTTGAAACTTTATAATCATTTTCCTAAAATAATTTTAATGCTTTCATTAATACCCTTTCAAAATCATACATAATTGACAACTGGCAGTTGCCCGAACACACAGCCCCATATGCACACATGGAACTGTAATGCACCTTTACCTATTCTGTTAGGAGCACATCTACCTGAGCAGTTATCACAAATAGAAACCAGCAGCATGACATATACAAGATAACTGTGTATCAGTCAGAGAAAATGTGCCTATAAGTCTATGACATATAGACTTATAATGTGCTCATTAAGGATACTGTTATACCAAACCAACAGAGTATGCAAAAAGTAAACGGAATTGCACATGGAGGACTCTTTCTAAAAATCCCATCTATTAATTGTTTGGCAAGAAAGGGATAGTAGAGAACTGAATCCATAGCCACTCTTGAAATATGTACCTAACTTGTTCTGAGTCAGAGCATTAGTACATCAGTTCTTATCTACTTTGACTGGCAGGAGCTTTCAAGGGTCTCAGGCAAACATCTACTACCTGAAATCCTTTAACTAAAAATGCAGGGATTGGAACTAGTCCTTCATGAATGGGGGGAAAAATAGTGCCCTATCACTGAGCCACAACCCTCCACTTAACTAGTAGCTCTACTCCAGTAAGTAGCTAATAAAAGCAGCTTTTAAACAAGGGTTCCATGTACACAACACAGTGGGGATTGGAGAAGAGACGTACTTCACCTAGTCATGCATGCCATTTCCAACTAAGAGTATATATGCAAGTATCCCTAGATGAAATAAGATGAATAACTTTAGAAAAATATTTTGTGCCAAAATAACCTAAATGGACTAGTTATGAAGCAATTATCTCTGTTTTGGGGCTGATGGAAAATAAAAAAGTTTGATGAGTAACACTATAACATTATGGGAGCCGGGACTATTCTTTCATTTTATTGTGGTAAAGGTTAGCTGGTCATCGCCAACACACATGGTGACATTTGCTACTGGATTTATCTTTATGTTATGCGTTGTTCTTTTTAAAGGATTATGAAGAGTGCAGACAACCTACATAGGCAGCTTACGGTTTTAGAGTTTTAATGCATACACACACATACGTACATACACACTACCTTTGGTTACTCATTTTTTGGGCAGCAAGATTAAATGATTTATCCACTGTACAGTTCAACTGTAGACTTTTTCATTTTGAACATTATATCTTAGTGTCTTAAATTATTCAGTCAAGTTTATTAAATCTATTCAGCCTGCCTGGACCACTTCTGAATCCTGATGTATTGTTTTGAACACAGTGTTTACTGTAAGCAGCTTTGAAGACCTACATCAGGCCAAAGAGAGAGAATATAAATGTTAAATTAAATAAATATGAAGTGGAAAAAAGCTAATTCCAAATTTCAGATGATGCAAGATCCCATTCTAGTTGGATAACCATGTTAGGGAGCAAGTAAGTCTACTCAGAAGTAAGTTCTTTTATTACATGGTGCTTCCTCTCAGGAAAGTGTTCTTAGGATTAGATTAAAAAGAAACAGGATTCTAGTGGCTCTTAGTAGAAGAGCCTTACATTGGTGGATACTGCATACTGAAATCAGACACTGCTCAGATTTCCCATCCACAAAGGTGTAGTTCTATTCTGATTAGGGTTGCCAAGACTGGGCTTGGCAACCTCAGTAGTATTTGAGGGTGGGGCTTGTGGAAGGGAGTATCATGTAATGTGGTGACATCGCTTGTAGATGAGTACCTCCTGGCAATGATGTTACCAAGAAGTGTGATGCTCTAGGAATTTCTCCAAATCTCTGTGGTTAAGACCACAGAGCATCCATCATCTCCTCCCTGTTTGCTCCCACTGTGAGAGGAGCAGAGCAGGAAAGAACCAGTGGCAGGAAACCTGCCAACTACTGCCTCCATGACTATGGAGGCACAGGTCGCAGCAGTTGCCTGTTTTTCATTTTTCTATCTAAGACAGGCCCGGCAGCTTGTCCCCTAACTATCAACCCATGACTTAACTGTAGTGATCCAAGCAACGGTCACCTCTAGATTAGACTACTGCAACTCGCTCTATGCAGGGCTTCCCCTGGGCCTGATCTGGAGGCTACAGCTGGTCCAAAATGAAGCTGCACGAGTAATTGTAAGGGTCCCAATTAGGGAACATATAACACCTATACTACGCCAGCTGCACTGGTTACCAGTTGAGTACCGGGTCCGGTTCAAGGTTTTGGTGTTGACCTATAAAGCCCTACGCGGACTGGGCCCAGCATATCTGCAGGACTGCCTCACCCCATATGTACCCCAGAGGATGCTTCGTTCAACAAATAAACAACTGTTGGTGGTCCCTGGCCCAAGGGAGGCCCACTGGGCCTCAACCAGAGCCAGGGCCTTTTTGGTCCTTGCACCAACCTGGTGGAACTCTCTGTCTGAGGAAACCAGGGCCTGGAGGGATTTGTTGTCTTTCCGCCGGGCCTGTAAGACAGAGATGTTCCGCCATGGCATATGGTGGAGGCTAGGTTGGGCCCCCGCTGGCCACACTAAAGATCTGTCCATCACCCCACATATGAGCCAGGGCTTGAAAAGCAGAATTTTATCATCGCCATCTGAAGAGAAGCTGTATTGTATACAGTTGTTTTAATGTTATTTGTATACTGTTTTATCTGTTTTTAACTGTATTTATGTAATTTGAAATGTTGTACTCTGTCCTGAGCCCGCCTGGCAGAGAGGGCGGACTAAAAAACTAATATAATAAATAAACAAACAAACAAACCTGGTAAGTCTAGTTCTGATCATGTCTTTACATTTCCCACTACCCACAGGTATTATTGGGGTTTTCCTCCATTACCTCTCACAAAAATAAGTCCATTTGCTCTATTGCTTTATGACATTACATTACTATTTCCTTCCCTCTACACCACTTAAGGAACAAGTTCATTCACTCTGTATCCATTTCCTAGAGGAGAAACTTATGCAAATATTCCACCCAGTTCGAGCTAAGTCTAGCGAAAAACTTCACTCTCTCTCTCTTGCTGTCTCAAATCCAAATTCTCTCATCTTAAAACAACAGTGACACTAATTTTAATGGTGTTAGGACACTATTTTTTATTGTGACTGTAACAGTTACTGCTACATTGTCCCAAGATGGCAGATAGCATGAGAAATTGGGCTGATTAGAAGATAATAGCCCCCCCCCCCGCAAACATCCACAGATCACAGAAACAACAAAAGACTCACTACAAATCACCTACTTAAAATTTTGGGATTATAATAGGGAAAGGACAGAAGAGCAGACTGATGGTGGCAATCTAGTCTGGAACCACTGCTGTAACTTTTTGCAAATGTGATGGCAATTGTGCTGCTTTGGTTAGCATGGAACCTCTGCAAGAATTTCCAGAAGAAGTGGGGATTGGAAGTTTGAACATCTTTGGGAACAGCCTTCCAGAAGAGGTAAGGAAAGTTTGCAAAGTGTGGCTGCTTGTTGGCTACAATTAATTGTAATTTATTTTTGTATAGATTTGTTCTAGTAGGTTTTTTAATTAATTGTTTTAGGGTTATTTTGTTACCTATCTTGAGTACCAACCTTACTAAAGGAAAGGTGGGCTTATTAAATTTTGAAATAAATAAAAGTTTTCATTTAAAACTGCTTAAATTGGGAGTTTTTGTTTTTCTGACTGCTTGTGCTATGTTTACTTGTGCCTAGGAATGGAGAAGGGTTAGACACTGAAATAAGTGCAAATGAACATGATATATTATTGAATGACGTCTAATGTAAGTTGCAAGGAACCTGAATATCAGTAACAATGCTGTACCGTTTAACAAAAATTAGTAGGAAAAAAGGCTACTTTAAATGTTTTTCAGCTGAATATGCTATTTCTGTTACATGCGTTCTTTTCATTAAATCCATAATCAGACCAATTTGACAAGGGCAAACAAGAGCAAAAGTTGATCTCTTAAGGAACAATTAGAATCTGCTAATGAGGATAAGAGAGGTCAAGCAGATATCCATTTTTCTGTAACCTTTCAAGTAACTGGACAAACAAGTGAGGTAACCTTCAAGTACTGTTTATACAAAAGTCAGTAGGTTAATGGAGACAAAAATAGCCAATAAAGAAGCTTGAAAATAGTTTTACAATCCAACCTAAAAAGAACCATTAAGAGATCGGTAATCTTTGACAACGTTGCTTAAAACATTTCTAGAATTAGCACAAAGTTAGGCCAGTTTTTAAGTATGATGGAATCACAGAGTAAAACTTATCCTGGACTGTGTCACTGCAGGGGCAATGGAAAAGGTTGAACTTTTGAATGCTTCCCTACCTCCCAAAAGATATGGCAAAGAGAAAAACAGTACATCGGGGAGAAGGCCAGGATGAATCCTAATCTAGTTTTCTGCATGCATAAAATTTTTGGGAAGAAGCATTCTAATGAACAATCTCTGAAGTCTGAACTAACAGTCCAGAAAAACTAATTGAACCTACTGAATGAGTACATGGCCCCAAAAGCAGATACCTAAAACATAAAACGTCTTAAAAATTTAATAGGAACATTTTTCTTTATTTTCTAGAAATAATCTATCCAGAAATGTATCCAGAGGCTATATTGTAGGTCTACTGTATCCTGTAGCTTTCAAACTATAAGCTCCTAATATAAGTATGCAACCTATAGGGTTGCCAACCTACAAGTGGAGCCTGGAGATCTCCTGGAGTCGAAACTGATCTCCAAGCTACAAACATCAGTTCCCCTGGAGAAAATGACTGCTTTGGAGGATAGACTGTATGGCTCCACCTCCAAAATCTCCAGGAATTTCTTATCCCAAAGTTGGTGACTCTAGCAACCTGCAGTATACAGGTTTGATTCAGAACATGGTACAGGACTATGTGAATGAGTTGCGAAAAAATGCTTTGAGCTTGCCCATGCAATCTTTATTCTACTTCTTACACATCACAAATAATTAGTCATTTCCACTAGTGCAGCAAGCCATAACCAAGCTTCAGCCAGGATTGCAAAACTCAGAAGAAACCAAAAGTTGCCAATGGTGGTTTGCAGCAACTACCACCCAACCGGGGAATGCGATATCCAACTATGAACAACAGTTATGTGAATTTATATTGTGCAAAGTGCAAAGACATACAATAAACAGGGGCGACCAGACTTACCTGGCGCCCGGTTGCTGCCGGCAGGCCGGGAGGGAGACAAGGAACTGCAACGGCTGGGTGCCGGCTCGCCTGGGATGCCCGGGCGGGCCGGCGCCCAATCAGATTCAAATCCTAGGGCCGGCCAATCCCGGCGGCCCAGGCCGGCCCCGGGAGGGGCGGGGATTGGCCGCGGACCTCGGGTCCGCGGTTTTCACTCTGGTCTGGCAGCTGGGTATTTACCCAGCTGCCGTCCCCGCCCTCCTCACATCTGCTCGGTCGGCGGTCTCCCACCCACCTCTCCCTCTTCTTCATGTTTTCGCATTCTGTCACAGCTTTGAGCGGTGGGCATTGGGTCAGATCCCTTTTGGGGGGAGCTGGGGGCCTCCGCGCCCCAGGCTCCCCCTTAAGGAGATTCCCTTAAGGAGTCTTGGGAGTGAGGCATGGGGATGCATGCCCAGCTCGGGGGCTGCCACGACATCCTCACTCCCAGGTGGCAGGGGAATCACCCAGGGGTATACACCCAGGTGATCTCCCCTTAAATGTCACTCCTTGGGGTCCCTCCCCCAGCCTGGGTCTGGGGGGGGTTGAGGCTCATCGGCTGTCAGATGGGTCAGCCGATGCTTTTACGGATCTGACCCACATGCGGCGCCAATACTCCTTGTTATACTGCTGTCAATAAAGTTGTGGCCATGTTTTACCCAAATCTGTGTGTGGTCACAGTTTGTTGCGGGTTCCCCTGCTCCCTCCACTTGGCCTGGGCAGCAAATACATAAGTTAATAAATAAATACAGTATGGATCCATACTGTCCATTTGAGTACCTAGGGAGCAGGAGCATTGGTGATTAGTGATCCGTGATAATACTGCCCAGGAAGATGTAAGAATACGAAACAGGAATTGGAAATTGGCGAGCACAAGCCTGTCGGCAATATGCCCCCTGGCATCTTCATTCCCGCCTTGGACTGTTGATCACCTTTCATCATACTTACCATCACACGCACCTCCTAGCACTCCGCTCTCTTCTTATTGGACTGCTCACTGGAGCTTATTGAATTTGTGGAAATTGGACAGACAGACTCTTGATATAATATCTATTTATTGCATGTATTTATTCATTAATGTATGTATTTATTGTATGTCTTTGCACTTTGCACAATATAAAGTCACATAACTGTTGTTCATAGTTGGATATCGCATTCCCCCGTTGGGTGGTAGTTGGTGTAGCTCATAGTACCGGTGGAACTCCCTTGGTTGTTTTAATGCTGGTTTGCAGGGCAGATGCAACAGTTTCCTGCCTTGTGATGAAAGAAAAAGCTACTTATTAGACCCCGGCATGCAAGGAGAAGAAGGGGAGGGATGATAGGATTGCATAAGCAAGTCTGAGGAGATTTCAAGTTTTATTAATGTAGCACCAAGCTTTTTATTTGAACAAGGCTTTTTGCCTTCCTATGGGCATACAGCAGGAGTCACTGGGGGGAAGTAGCTGTGAATTTTTCGGTGTTATGCCAGGGGTTGGACTAAATGACCCCTGGGTCTCATTCCAGCTTACGTTTCTATTGTTCTATGATTCTAAGCCACTGTGATCATTGTCATAATAAAGATCATGAACACCCAAGCTATTGAATTAAATATCAATGCTGTCTTTGTAGCAAACTATGCTGACTGCTGCTACTGCTAGACATTTTTAATGGTATTTACAGCTTGGTAAGAAAAAAAGGAGGGACCCAGTGACTCAGACAGGAAGGCTTGAAAGCAGTTGCTTTTCAGTGACCAGCAGCATTCACTGTATGTGCATAAGAAGTCATCCCCATCAGCCACATCTATGTATGTTCAGAGGACCTCCTTTCACAACAATGCTGCATAGTAGCAAAGTTGCAAGATGAAATCTCTCTACATTTGTTCTTGCAAGGACACTATGCATAGGAAATGGTGCATGAGCTGGCACATGAATTAATATCCATTTAAATGTTGTGCAGGGCATGTGCCACAGTTAACTACTTTTCTGTAGTTTCCGAGTGGTTGACATAGAATTTAAATCAGGCTTTTGGGAACAATATTTTGGACTTAAGCTTTTCCCATACCTCATTTCTCAGTGAGAAAAGCATTTACATAATGTACACGCATTTCATTTGTTCTGGGAGGGGGCAATATGAGCTAAAATAGTCAAAGAATAGAAGGCTGGAAACAACACGGAAAATAATAGAGCTTTTGTACAAAACAGACTACACGGTTGAAATACTTTGCAGGACTTGGTCAGATAAATTCAAAGATTACATAGCTTCTCTTTTTGTTTTAGGATTCTGGGCTTGCCTACCCCACCAAAAAGTCTTCAAAAATCCTCTTTGGAAGTCTGCTTAGGTCAGTCAAAATTGTGGCTTGGATTTCATGGTAAATTTCCACTGATGGAAGAGATTTCATTCAGCAGAATGAAACTTGCTACATTGCAGCCAACATTGTCCCTGAAAAGCTTTGTATATGGGGAAGAAGATAGAAACAATATTGCGGAGTGTGGGGAGGCACTGCTGCTGAGGCCGTCCAATAGGGGGAACCGAGGTTACCTGTCTCCCTATCTTCCTATAGGCATGGCTTGTGCTTGGAGTAATGGGGATTCCAGCTCCTGGCAGCCCCAAGTAGCCTCAGAATGGGGAAAGGTTCAAGTCACCCCATTCCTCTCCCTCTCCTTTGGGGGCTGCTCTTTGTCTGCTGTTGGCCAGGGTCGAAAGGGCCTTAAGTAGCCAAGCTCTGGCCTTCCACCCTCATTGTCACCCTGCCTACTCCAATGGCATGGGGCAGTCATCATAACTGGTTGTCCTCATTCCTCCTGGCCAGGTTTCTCTGGGCCAGAAGTTGCTGCCTCTGGTGGAGGCTCCTCCAGGCCACCATCCAAAGGCAGAGATGTGACTAGGTCTGCCTCAGGCCCAATGCAACCTTTGGTGCCAGCTGTGATCACGCGGCCTGCATCGCCAGTGCAGAGCTACTGATCCTGGATCTCTCCAGCCATATTGCTGTTTATTTTTAGACTTTATTCTATTCTTTGTTTTTGAAAATGCTGTCACCCATTCTGAACACAATAGAAACTGCACAACAGATAAAGAATTTAAATGGCTACAAATGATCCAGGGAACACGCATATCCTTTAAATATTTTCCCAATCTATATCTGTAAGAAACAGGTGTCATGTTTTCAAATCATATTCTCTAGAGCAAACTTACTGAAGTCAAGCCAACTACCTAGAGTAGTACAATTTTTGCAGCACCATCTTTATAATTTGCACAATGGAAAATCTTCAATGTTATTTTGTTTCTCCCACGTGCAAAATGAATTAATGGGCTTTTATTTCATGCTATTTTCTGTTCTATTTTGTAAAATTTCCCTGTTCATTTTATGCTCTATTTTTTTTATTATCTTCGTGTTAAAAAAATGGCACATAATATATACATGGCATAAAAGAAACAAATTAGGAATACCAGAAGCAAAACAAAAAGGCTCACAAAAACAAAAATAAGTGGAAAATGGAATATTTGTACATCACTGTCTGCAATCTGAAAGGGACAAGTGAGCACTCATGCAGATGTGTCCTGACAGGTGGAATACTGGAGATCTCCTTTCTTACAGAAATAAAGAGATGCCAAGAACGGCCCTAGCAGTCAAAGGGATATTTGTATCTACGAATCTGAAACTGAACCAAATGTTGCTGCATTTGTGATTTATAGGCCAGAAAAATGTTCATTATTGTACACTGATGGCTATGGACTGCTAAAAGCCATCCTTTTTGACTAAACAAAGATCTATAGACCATTTAAATGAACACATTTGGGGGCCCCTCTTCATTCTGCCCCCACTCCACCACAGCTTGGATGGGCACAGTACCATAATATTATATATTTGACTGTGATCAGGGAATGCAGTTTGAAAAAAGAATAGTGTTAAAAGTTGAAGAAAATAGTTATAATGATGCTTGTTTACAACAAAGCTCACTGAAAAAGCATACTGCCTGAAAAGGTTGCTGCCAACCCACAGGAAAAAAATGAAGCGTTGAACGGAAAATAAAAAATGAGTATTCACAGATGGAGTTCCACATGACAGCTGGGATTCCCTGCAACTAGAGAAACCCAACTGTTTACCCCAGGAGATGATCACTTGACAAGCGACACACCGTTTCTGCACTTGACAGACTTCCACAAGATTATAACAAAGGAAATTCATAGGGGGGATGTGAGGAGAAAATATATATTCAAACTGTACTGCTGTATTTACAAATCTGCATAGTTTTACATGTTAAGAATTCTAAGCACTTGCCAGTGGCTGTACCTTTCTGCTGCACATATATAATACAAAGAAGAGGTAGGACAGCATGCACAGGACGTTGTATGTGGTCTATATTATGGACTGCCAATGGAAGTGCAAAATCTGTTATCGGGAAGACAAACACACATCCTAAGGATCTCAAATTTTTAAAGGTTACATACAGCACATTTGGGCTCCTATGGTGTTATGAAAAAGTTTGACAACATGTTGGTTGTTTCATAAAAGGCTCAGAAACAGAATAGTAACACTAGAAAAGATCTCAGTATTTTGCTAAATTCAGTGTTCATCTCCAAGGATAATCAAAAAGAGTCCAGTAGCACCTTTAAGACTAACCAACTTTATTGTAGCATAAGCTTTTCAGAATCACAGTTCTCTTCGTCAGATGCATGGAGGGCAAGAAGAAACTGGTTAGATACAGAGGAGGGGAGGGGAGGGCGGAGTAGATGCAAACAGCTCCTTCTGATATGGAGATCAGTTTGCTTCTGTAAAGGAAATCAGTTACTTTTGATAATGAGATAACCATTCATAGTCCCTATTCAGTCCCAGCTTGACAGAGTCAAATTTACATATGAATTCCAATTCAGCAGCTTCCCGTTGGATTTTGTTTTTGAAAGGTTTCTGTTGAACTACAGTGACCTTTAAGTCTTTGATGGAATGTCCTGGTAGATTGAAGTATTCTCCCACTGGTTTCTGGATGTTGCCATTTCTAATGTCAGATTTGTGTCCATTTATTCTTTTGTGTAGAGGTTGGCTGGTTTGTCCAATGTACAGAGCAGATGGACATTGTTGATCTCCATATCAGAAGGAGCTGTTTGCATCTACTCTGCCCTCCCCTCTCCTCCTCTATATCTGACCAGTTTCTTCTTGCCCTCCATGCATCTGACGAAGAGAACTGTGATTCTTTAAAGCTTATGCTACAATAAAGCTGGTTAGTCTTAAAGGTGCTACTGGACTCTTTTTGATTTTGCTACTACAGACTAACACGGCTAACTCCTCTGGATCTATCTCCAAGGATAGTTTCAGGGAGGTAGCCCTGTTGGTCTGCAGTAAAGGCAGGCACAAACCGAAATACGTACCAAAGTTCGTCACAAACCGGGCCAGTTCGTGGTTTGCAAACCAGCACTTCTTGGGAGCTCATTTCTCATGAACTGTGACGAATTTTAGCCCAGTTTGTTTGGTTCATATTTTGGTTTGTCACTGCAGACAGCATGGTGCCAATTAATCAGTTTCCTAGGCAATGGGGGGATGGGATCTCTGCAGACCTTCTGCTGTCCCCAAAGTGATATTTTCGTGAACTAAACAAACCCGTTTGTGAACCAGGGCAAGTTCATGAAAGTTTGTGAAACGCTAAGTCAGCTGCATTTAAGGAGAATCTATACAAAATGTTTTATAGATGGTATTTGACTCCGGATAGACTAGCTAAAATGTATAAAAATATATCAAATAAATGTTGCAAGTGTGTGAAGCATACAGGAACATTCTATCATATGTGGTGGACTTGTAAAGAAGTGCATATGTTTTGGATAATGGTGCATAATTTTTTGCAACAAATTTTACAACGTATAATTCCCTTTAGACCTGAGATATTCCTCTTAAATTGTGTCCCAGAAGAGCTAGATAAAGATCAGAAATACTTTATAATTCATGGAGTAACAGCAGGAAGAATTCTATTAGCATCTTTTTGGAAAAGATTAATATTACCCCAACAGGAAGAATTGATAGTGAAGATAATGGAAACCGCAGAAATGGACAAATTAACGTTGTTAATGAAAGGACAAATGGAAGAAGACTTTGCTGCCCCATGGACACCATTTTATAATTGGATAAAAAACAAACATAATGACCTGAATGTAGTAAACATATGAAGACACTATTGTAATATGCTACTAATAAATCACAGTTAAATGATTGGTGAAATGACAAAATAAAAATGTGTAGAATTCTAACTCAAGCAGACTCTATGACGTACATCCTACACCTTACTTCCTACCCTCTTGTGCCCCCTATCCTTATATGAGGAAAACTAATTAAAAATAATTAATTAAAAAAAGAAAGTTCATGAAACGCTACGAACCACGAACCGCACGGTTCAGAATTTTCCCAGTTCGTGCCCATCTCCGCAGTAGAACATCAGGATTAGAGTCCAGTGGCAACTTACAACATGAAATTGCTGAATTGGAGTTAATTTACAAGTTCAGAACAATAGAACACCTGGGGCTGAACAGAGATATGTGATTCTTTTCTCACGACATATGGTCTAATCAAGCTGCATTGTAACACTGTACCTTTACATCCTGACTCCCTTCTTTGCTTCACCACTCCCACCTCCTGACTGGATATAAAGAATTGGTGATCTCCATTCTTCCTTGTATCTGAAGAAGGGAGCTCTGAGCCTTGAATCCTTATACCCTTAAAAACCTTGATGGTCTCAAAGGTAACAATGGACTCTAATACTGCATCTCTAAGGACTATCTATCAGTCTCTACAGTCTTCTGACCACTGTTTTAAAAAGGAAACCTGAAAGCCCTTCTTTGCTCAGACTAATCCACACGTACATGTAATTTATTCACTACACAAAATACAACTGAAATGATAAAACAGATAAACCACTAATCAGTTTGAAATTTTAAAATGGTTTTAAATTTAATGTAACTGCTTTATCCAGTTCCTGGTTACATTTGACATTTGCTAAATACGACTACGCCCTAACAATTACTATTGGACTGTAATCAGAAAATCATTCTAATTTGGATGAAAGGGCCACACAACACTGTGACAGTCCCTTAGAGAATTAAGGCTCAAGTCTGATCTTCTAAGACTTAAAGAATGTGTACTTTGGATTAGCTATATATCTGCAAATCTGTTGCGTCTCAAGGGGAGTATACTCTGCTAAATACTCTGACCTTCTAATGCACTGTATCAAATGTGTGGCTATGGAATATAAGGCAGTTTATGTATGTGCGCATTTTAACACTGATTTCATGTATGATAATGCAGTAAAATCCTGTTTTCTCTCACACAGAGATGTACTAGAATACAGCCATAATTAAATGAGCTATTATATATTCATTTATTGAGGTTATATTAACCACAGGATGAACACCTTTTTAAGTTGATGCAAACAAAAGAATGTCCCAAGGAATCATTTTAAAAGTCAACTTATTAGGAACCTCAAAACAAGTTTAAAACATCTTCTGCATCTGTTATTAGCATCTATGTTATATTATTGGGGAGAAGTCCTGCCCCCAGAAGGCATATGGCAAACTTATCAATAGATGTCCCATTTTAAAAGCCTATTTTACATTATGATAATAAGAAAATTGACAAGAATCTAGCAGATTATAAAATATTGTGTTTAGGGTTGAGGGGTCATTTTGTGGGGTCATCTTCCATGATAAATTACAATATACCACAGGAGGGATTTTGTTTTTTAGGAGTCACTTCAAATAGCCTAAGTTCAGCAAAAAAAACTCCGTCACAGATGGATTTGGAACACAGGTCACTCAATTTCACATGCATAAGGTGATGGATTCAATCCCTGGCATCCCCAGTTAAATGATTTAATGAGCAGGTAATGGAAAGACGTTCACATGTGACTATCCTCCCACTCCCACCTGTCTGCTTAATGGAGCTCCAATTAATAAATATACTGAGAACTCCAGTTCCTAAGAAGCAATGATGTATATGAAGACATGAGCTGTGACTCATGAAAGCTCATACCCTACCACAAATTTTGTTTGTCTTGCTCTTGCTCTTTTCTACTGCTAAGAAGCAATGGGCATTTCCGTTCAAGCTCACATGAATTTTTGGAAATTTAAAATGCCCCCTTCGAAGTCCTCCATACCAGTCTCCTTGGAGCTGTCCCCAACAGCTTGTTAACAGTGCAATTGTAAACTGGTCTACTCGGAATCTTATTGAAATGTACTCAATGGGCTTATTCCCATGAAAGTGTTCTTAGGATTGCACTCCCAGTTTGGGAAGCTGGGAATTGACGGGGAGGGCTGGGCCAAACTCTCACAGGCTTGTTCTATCAAATTTCCATGAGAAAAGGTTGGGAAGTTCCCAAGCCTTTCCTAAGAATTTTTCAAGTGAGAGAACTCTTGGGGAAACAAAACTAATTACATGAAGAGCCAGAAGGACCTCAGTTATCACTGCTCTTAATCAAAAACTTGTACAAATTTTGGAAGTGGCATAAATATCCTCAGGTTGCAACAGAAATTGAAAAGTTTTAATTCCCTTTGCAATATCATACTTATGCAAACTGAGATTACAATAAAATTAAAAAAGCCAGAATGATATTCCTACAAGATAGTTCCAAACAAAACAATAACAGAATGCTGCTGGTCAAATTCTGCTCTCAGCATAAACCAGTTCAACTCTTCATTAATGACTTGCAATGATACTCTTATTTCACAAGCATTGGGAGGCAAACCATTTTTGCCCACAGACAACTCTTTAATCTTAAACAACTTCTCATTCACAATAATGTACTAACTGACTCTAGTACCAGGGTCTGCATAAACAAATATGCTGACTCTGTCCCCATATTCACTCCAACAACACGATTGCTGAACCAGTTAAACCATCTCAGGTTCATTCACTTGTTCATCTTCCAATGTTATATATGCTATCAAGTATTAGCAATGCCTTTCCACTCTACATTGGACAAACAGGTCAGGTCAGCAAGAGAATAAACGGACATAAATCTGACATTAGAAATCATAACATTCAAAAACCAGTGGGAGAACATTTTAATCTTCCAGGACATTCTATTACTGATGTAAAAGTGGCTGTCCTCTAATAAAGAAGCTTCAAGGGCAAATAACAACGAGAGAATCGCTGAACTTGTGTTCATTTACAAGTTCAGAACAATGACACACACACCCCAAGCAGGGATCAACAGAAAGATAGAATTCTTATCTCAAGACAAATGCTAATTTTTGCTCTAATTAAACTGCATTGACATAAATAAATAAAAATTGTATCTTCCTGACTCCCTGCTTTGCTTCACTCCTCCCACCTCTTGACATCTGAAGAAGGGAGCTTTGCCTTTTGAAAGCTTATACCCTGAAAAATCTTGTTTGTCTCTAAGGTGCCTCTGGGCTCAAATTCTGCAATAAAACCAAAGTAACAAATCAATTTTTTTTACAATTCAACTCAACATAATAAAGGGACTAATGCTAAACATTATTATTTATTATTGAAGGACTCAAGGTTAATTTTGATTTGCTGTAAAAGTAATTTCGTAAGATTTCTTTTTGAAAAAACAAACATAGGTCTGGCACACTTTTTTTAAAATTCTGTCCCTACTCCAAAACCCACCTTGCAATCCCATTCGGGGAAGGGGGGGTTCAAATCCCACTGGAAGTGAATTACTATAGAGACACTATCCTACTCTGGCTCAGCTGAAGTCCATCAGCTTAAAAATGGACATTCCATAATGGAGTACATTTTGTTTACATAAGTTCTCCCTATGCATGCACATTCCAGTTTATGGTCTAGGATGGCTGAACCTGGGATCCAAATGGCTCATGTGAAACTGAATATTCCAAAGGTTGTCTTTATAGCACTACATACATATTACACTGTCTTTTCTGTTTCAAATTACAGATAATTTTGCACAGCTGTTACTCAACTTTAACAAATAAGAGAAAATGGAATCTTTTCTTTTATGCCTGATCTATACTCTGAAGTCGAATATATATGATATTTAATAAATCAAATTATTAACATGGCCAGGTCACCATGGAAGAGGGTATCAAAAATGTGCTGCTAAATTCTTTCTTACTACAGTAACTTAGCTGTAATTCTCCGCAACTCTAGAGGCTTTCTCTACTGCAAAAATATAAAAATGGTTACTACATATCAGTTGGCACTAATTGGCAGCAAGTGCTCAAGAGAGACCTGAACCTGCCACACAGACTGAGTACTGCCCTCAAGATATCAGTCCCTCCAGGAGAGGTTTGAAGCCATTTGTCATGTGGTGCATGGATTTTGCAATGTTCACAAATATATTCAAGCTAGTTTAAGCAGTCCAGATTTAAGCAAAGTAAGCAAATCATGCACCGAATAGATTTTCATTTATGTGAACACCTGAATCTTAAACCTTTGCAAATCAGACTTACTGAACTGACATTAAAATGTAGAGATAGAAAATAGGATATTGTTCAAATTTTAACAGGCAATCAAGCTAAGATTACCCCTAACAAACTGAACCAACTATTTTAAGTAATCAGTGCAGGCTCACTCGTCGCCATGTGTTAAAAACGTAGTCACTTATTTCTCCAAGCTCTCTCATCAGTTCTACCTGCTCTGTCACCAGTTCTCCCTCTATTTGGTTGAACTAGATCAGGGGTGGGAAAATTGCGGCCCGCGGGCCACATGCGGCCCGCTACAGAGGTTTTTTGTGGCCCGCCAAGACAGTCAGAAAAATCCGCCTTGAACCGAGATTTCCTTCCCATGCGCGATATGAAATTAGCACAATAAATAAATTGAATAAAACTACCACTATTTTATTTAATTTATATTTATTAATTTTTATGATACAATTTATACCTTTTCTGAAATGCAAAGTTAACTAATGAATGCAATCATTTTAAAAGGTGCGGCCCTCCGCTAACCTCCGATCCCACAAAGTGGCCCCTGAACCAAAACAATTGCCCACCCCTGAACTAGAGAATATGTAGTTAGAGGTTTGTTGTACATGTAGTTTACCCCTGCCCAGAGGACTTCCTTAGCCCAATGGCTCTCAGATTGTGGTTTGATAACCAAAACTGCATTGCAACCCTCTCTCAGGTAGGTCATAAACCAAAAGGGAGAAGTGTAACTTGCCTGGTCTCCCACTCTAACGGGAGGCCTGTGGCCAAGCCCCATTGCCCTAATGCTCTGAGAGGAGGTAGGGAAAAAATAAAATTTAAGAACTTACTGACATTGCTGCATCACTTCTAGGTACAACCTGAAAGTGACAAAGGGTAGCTCTAGAAATTGATAGAAATGATAGTTAAAACAACACCAACATCACATGCATGCATCCTTGTCTCTATCCCCAGCTTAGCCTGGCAGCCCAAAAGGAGAAGTAGGGTGAGCTGAGCTCTGGAAGGCTCTATGGAATGCTAAGTTTGGATTTGCTCTGCGTAATGAAAGGATCCATAACTGAAAAATGAAATCCAGCCCTCAAATCAGAGTTGACTTATGGCGATCCCTGGTGGGGTTTCCATAGCAAGAGACTAACAGAGGTGGTTTGCCATCACCTGCCTCTGCAACCCTGGTCTTTGCTGGAGGTCTCCCATCCAATTACTAACCAAGGCCAACCCTGCCTAGCTTCAAGAGATCAGGCTCTCCTGGCCTATCCAGGTCAGAGCAAATATAACTACATATTTATAAATACTAAAAAGGAAAATAAAACTTGTTCAGTGTTCACTGGTGTGAGATTTGTAATGTTATACTGAGAAAGAAGAAAGTAGCAAGGAGTACAGTATATTTACAAATGATGCCCATTTCCAGACATGTGTGACCAATTGACATAGCCCAATCTAACTACAGAATGGATAGAATTTCTCCAATGTAAATCAGACTATAGGTTAAATTAATTTATTACATAGATATTTAGGTCTTTGTCATATTTAATTTTCTTGCAAAGTTTGAAGATCTTACTTCGATTCTGATCCTTCCAGGTCACAGAAATTCTTCCTATATGCAATCTGCTTTCCGTAGAAAGAATGTCAAGAGGACTCTGCAAAATATGCCAGATTTCATCAGGAAAAAAGAAACTCTTAACTGAAATAATGGCCAAAATGTACAAAGTGGTAGATCTGCATTGGCACAGATAGTTTAGCACTGGTGGAATAGTTGTATTGCTACTATTACGCCAGATCAGATTTGAATTTGTAATCTTACAGATTAAACATGTATAAATATGGATTTCCAGCAGCAAGCCGGGAAAGACAAAACTGGATTATTAAAAGCCTTCTCTTTGGTCAAATTTATTTTGTCTTATAATTACAATCAGAATTGATCTAATGTATTCAGGGTTCAAAGTCCTTTACGCATACTGACTTGAACCCTTTGCTGCTATGAATAAAGTAAATTTCCATTGCCTATTTTTATCACTGAGGTACCTCAGTGAAGGTATAATGCCATAGAGCCTACTCTTCATAGTAGCCATGTTCTCCAAGGCAACTGAACTGTATAGATTGGAGATGAGTTCCAAACCCAGGAGATCTGCAGGACCCACCTGAAGGTTGGGAACTCTACAGATTGCATACTTATATTAGGGAGTAGGGGTTTGCAATTCGGGTTCAGTATTTCGTAAAACATTGAATTTTACCTGATTCAGTAAAATTTGGCATTACCAAACTTAAAAGGGATTACCAAATTGGAGATTAGATGTGGCTGGGAGCACCTTCTTTGGGGGGGGGGGCTTAAAATAGCCCCATGGGGGTCCAATCTTTATGAAACACGGAAAGTTGTTAGAGGACAGTTAAGAGTAGGTCCCCGGAAAATCCGGTGAAAATTGTGAAAAAATGACACACACACCTCCAGCCACTGGGTATACCCGAGTTGAGTTTCCCATAGGAAACACTGGCTGAATTTTACTGAATTTGCTTTGCATTATCGAACTGAACTAGTGAATGAATTCCGTGTTTGGGGAATATCATTTTTTTTTTCCAGTTTGGTATTACCGAATCTGAATTTACTGAATCTTTTTTTCCTGTGCACACCCCTTTTAGAGAGTATATAGTTTGAAAGCTGCTGGGTACAGTAGACCTATTATACAGCCTCTGGATACATTTCTGAATAGATTATTTTTAGAAAATAAGGGAAGAAATTGACTTTTCATATTAATTTTTAAAATGTTTTATATTTTAACTATCTGCTTTTGGGGTCATGTACTCATTCAGTAGGTTCCATCAGTTTTCCTGGACTAGTAGTTCAGGCTTTTTGCCAGGCCCTTGATTGTCTTATATACTAATAGCCAAGTGGCCCTGCTCTATGGATACTTAAATCCAGAAACTGGAACCATGAACAGACAAGACAGATCTACCCACACACCTGACAAATGCCCCAGGTTTGTGCATGTGAAAACACACACACACACACACACACACACACACACACACACACACACACACACACACACAGGAGGATTTAAAAAACCCAAATGATAAAGGAAACACCTGTAGCTTTAAGCAGATGTCCTAGGGGGCTGTTGCTAGGCAACCATATTAGTTTAGCCAGTTTTCCAGGCTTAGTTTTTGTCTGCATAAGGCAGGGAGAGGGGCAAGGCATTTTCCAGGGTTGTTAGGGCCTTTGAGGGAGGACTCATCAGGGCCAGACTCAAAAGCAACCACTGGTCAACTTGATACCATGCAACTTGCACAACTTATCCAGGCCTAGCTGCTTCCTACAGTTCAACTGCACTCCCCCAACAAAAGGTAGTGTAGTGTAGTAATAAGAGTTTCAGAGCAGGATCTGGGATACCCAGGTTTGAATCACCACTCTGCTGTGGAAGCTCACTGGGTGACTTTGATCCAGTTACATACACTCAGTTTAACCTACCTCTCAGAATTGCTGTGAGAATAATACAGAGGCAAAGAGAATGATGTAAACTGCTTTGGAGTTTACTGCTTGTGGCGAAAGACACTATATAAGCAAAGTAAATTAATAAATATAGATGAAGATGGGGGGGCAGATAAAAGCTACGTTATATAGTGGATCTAAAGGATGTAGGGAAAGGTGAGCATATGAAGGTTGCCAGGAGGAAAGAGAAAATAGTGTGGGAAGGGGGATTCAGGGAAAACTGAAGTACCCCCCCCCACAAGTCCTTGCAGGTTTCCCACTATGTAACTGGGCCCAGCTCATCCAGCATCACACAACTGGGCCATGGAGGAGTGGCTGCCAGAGTGGGGGTAGAGAAAGGTGAATACAGGGAGGCAAGCAAAGGCAGGTGGGAAGGAGAGAAGAAAGCTGGAAAAGAGAGAGAGCCTGGGGAGGGCCAAGGAAGGGAAAGTTCATGAAATGAGGAAATGAGATTCCCCCCACCCCCACAAGTCTTTACCGGCCCACTTGTAAGATTATAAAACTATAAAATAGGCCAATATTATAACCCTTCCCAGATTGTAGGCAGGGAGGCTCTCCTAAATTCTCATAGTAAATTAATTAATTTATGCAGATGTGAGATTTAAATCAGTAACCTCTCAAGTCACAGGTCAGTTTTTATCACTAGAATACACAGCATTCCATCCTAGATGGAATCTGACAACTGTATCAACTCTCCACACAAGGCCTTTCACAATCCAGAGGGCAGAATCCAGAAGCTAAAATTTCTGTCTCAGAATGATGGATTCTGGCAGCCAATGTGAAGATGCCCATTAAAATATAAGACAAAAAAACCCTGCATACATGCAGCATGCAGGCGTGTTGATGCTAGAAGTTTGAAAGAAGCCTACTTACATTCACACACTGTTAAGTTTCCACTCAAAAGTCAGGTTTTACAGCTACCTTTTGTCAAAGGAAAGAGTGTTCAAAGAGCATAACAGAGCTCTGGACAAATACTGTCAGAGGTTTTATGGATTTTTTTTCTTCCATAGTATTATAAAAATGTATCTTATTCTAGCTTTTAATCAGCAAGCTATATCCAGCAATCAGGGAAGATATATATAATAAGCTAAGCTACTCTGTAAATCTAAACATTTCCCCACAAATAGAAAAGATACAGCCGGAGCCTTCTGATTGTTGCTACGGTAACTATCTAAAATGAAAATCAGCTTAACCCTTTCTCTGCTGGAACCACCCATATACCAATGTTAGCTGACATCCATGCACTTATCTTTGCCTTTTCCCCTCTCAAGAAATTCATAATACTGTTGCTTCTCTGTAGTTATGCTCTGATTATCCTATCTCAACCAGAGAGAATTCTGATTGATAGCTCATTAGGACATGAGGGGAAGGGCGAGGAAGCAATAAGCATTAGGGTACAATCCTAAGAACACTTTCGTAGAAGTAAACCTCACTGAATAAAACAAGACTTACTTCTGAAGAAACCTGCTTAAGAAATGGGTTACTTGTAAGTATGTTCCATTTTAGTTAATGGGGCTTGCTCCCAGGACTCTGCTTTTAGGATTACAGCCTTAATATACTTCTTACTAAAATCCCAAGCATAAAAGAAGAAAAGGATGTTTTCCAATGAATTCAGCTTGACTCTTTGCTTATTATAAAAAGCTGGGTCTTAAGAATGAATGCTGCACATTTATATTTTATTTCAACTAGTTTTGCTTTATTTATTTATGTCATTTATAGTTTGCCTTTCTCTATGAAATGCAAGGCGGATTACATAGTGTGAGATTAATACAAACAATATCAAGGACATTTCCATAAACAATGCCATAGGGTAAATAAGCAAAAGTTTACAAAGACATAGCATTAGCAAGAATCCAATACAGAGTTGAATAAATGTTGAAACGGAGCATAAGCAATTCTAGGATGGACTACAGACAACATATAACTACCCAGTAGGATCATACTTGAAGCACAGGTAGCACATAGAAGCACATACTTAAAGCAACAGATAGGACGTATGGCAACATGGTGGTGAAATCTATGGTCCCTAATTTGTTAGAGAAGCATCTTAGACCCCCTTCCTACAATACTTCCCTCCTATCTGAGTAAAAAGCCCTTTTGAATAATTTAGTTATGCATCGTTTACAGAAAGCCAGGAGAGTGGGGGGCTCTCCTGGCCTTCTCAAGCAGGCCGTTCCATATGGTAGGGGCCACCACCAAGAATATACATGTATGGGCAGCTGTTGATTTCACCCATGTGCAGTGTGGCACCTGCAGGAGATCCTGTTCAGGTGAGTGATGCTGCTGTAGAGCAACGTAGGAAGGGAGGCAGTCCTGTAGGTATGCCGGACCAAGGCCGAGAAGAACTCTGTTATATGATAATCAATACATTGAACTGAGCACAGTAACAGACAAGTAGGCAATGGAGTGACTGCAGGATGGGAGTGACTCCTGATAACAGCCAAGCCGCAACATTTTGCTTCAACTGGAGTTTCCTAGTTACTTAGATGGGAGAACTACATATAGTGTATTATGATAGTCAAATCTTGATGTTACCATAGCATGGATCCAGGTGGCCAAGTCAGCCATGTCAAGTTAGGAAGCCATCTTCCAGGCTAGAATAAGGTTGTAGAAAGCATTTTTTGCAGCTGCCTTAACTTGCTTTTCTACTAGTAGCACTGGATCCAGTATAACCCCTAGGCTCTTAACTGAGTCTGTAAGGGTACGATGAACTCCATCAAAAGTGGGGAGTACAATGTCCTTCAAGATCTCTGTCTTCCCAACAAGCATCACTTCCATCTTGTCCGGGTTCAATTTCAATTTGTTTGTTTTCAGCTATTTGATCACAGCTGTCAGGTAGGAACTCAAGATTTCTACTGTATTCTGTGGGGACCTGGCCAGCGAGAAATAGAGTTGGATGTCATCTGCATATTGATGACATCTCACTCCATAACTGCGAATGAGTTCTCCTAAAGGCTTTTCATAGAGGTTGAATAACATGGGAGATAAGACTGCACCCTATGGAACCCGCAAGGTAGTTCCCATTCGGGAGAGAGCTGATCTCCAAAGGCAACCCTTTGAGTCCTTTCCATGAGAAATGATATAAACCAATCCAAGGCATATACTTTGATGCCCACTTCTTTCTCTAAACGTCTCAACAGGATGGCATGGTCTACTGTGTCAAACACTGCAGATAGATCCAGGAGGAGAAAGGAGGAGGCACGGCCTTTGTCTATATTCAGACAGAGATCATCTACTAAAGCTACTAGTGCCGCCTCTGTTCCATGACCTGATCTGAATCCAGACTGAAAAGGGTCCACAGTGCTAGAGTTATACAAAAGTATCTGCAGTTGGTCAGCTCCTACTCTTTTAATGAAAGGGCAGATTAGAGACTGAGTGGTAACTGCCACATCATTTTTGTCTACAGATTTTTTTTAACTAGCAGACAAATAAACTGCATGTTTGAGCAGCCGGGGAAAGGTGCCAAGTCAGTGATTGATTTACAATAGACCTCAGTGGTTCACTTATGAGGTCCTTACTTGATTTTAATAGCCAAGATGGGCAAGGATCCAGTGCACAAGTAGTGGCTTTCATAGACGTTGGAATCCTGTTAAGATCTGGTATTGTAACTGGTTCAAGGCAGTCCATATGCGAGCCAGATGGTGCATTGAGCATTTCTTCCATCTTGTCTGTATTACGGCTAACATCTGGACCAGAACATATTTGTGCTATTTTATCAGTAAAAAACGTAGCAAAGGCCTCACAACTAATTGTTCTCAAGACTGTAAAAGTTCAGATTTAGGGGTTAGAAGGTGTTAGGATACATTAAACAATTGGGATGGTCATGAACTAGCTGACACGATTCCAGAAAAATAATGTTTCTTTGCAGATTTCATTTGTGCTTCATAGGTACTCCAGTGGGTTCTGTAGCATGTTCTATCAGCTTCCATGCGAGTTTTCTGCCAGCATCATTCTAGGCGTCTCTAACCATCTTTAGGTCCGGCAGCTCTGTGATAAACTATGCGGCTGGCTTGCATCCCAAGGACTGGAGGGGTCGACAAGGAGCAATGGCATCAATAGCTTCAAAGAACTTTGTGCTCCACGCTCCTACAGCAGCTTTCATGGAACACGTGTCTGGAATTCTAAAATCCCTCAAGCAGAGCTCTTTTTGCTGGGGAAAGAGGTGGGGGAACTCTCACCTGGGGCAACTCCCAGCGGGAGGTGGTGCCTGTCACTGCGACTCTTCCGGGAAGTGACGTCATTGCGCATGGCACAGCCGCCCTGGGAGCGCGTCTGCAATTCGGGCCTGCTCGATTCCCCGCCCCTTACCTGGCAGCCTTCCGCTGTGGGCCTTGCTGGCTGTCTCCCCAGGCAGTCTGAAATGCTGAAGGGGCTGGCGTGGATGCACCGCACTATTGGACTGTGGCCTGGAGCGGTGGGCAAGCATGCAGCTAAGCTGAGCCGTGGCCTGGGTCCTCCACCATACAGCCGAGGAAAGTTGGGTGAGCGACTGCATCAATGGCACCATCAGGCTGTGGCCCGGAGCAGCGCACACACATGCAGCCTCGCTGAGCCGCACCGCATCACTGCGGTGCGCAGCCTGGAAGGGCCACAGAATGCAGCCTTGAAGGGCCATGGAGTGGGCAATCATATGGCCTGCGGCTCAGCTTATCCCCACACACACACACTGATAGGGGGCGAAGGCCGAGGGCGCTTGATGGGCCCAGCTTGGGGTGAAGCCTTCCCCACCTCCCTGATAGAGCGGAGGGAGGGAAGTGCCCAGCATGGGCCAGCACACTGTTCCCCCACCCTCCTGCTGTGTGTGTTCCCCCCTTGCAGGCTTACCAGGATCCAGAAAAAGCATCCTGCAATCCCCCTTCCAAAACAGTCATTTTCTCCAGCGGAACTGATCTCTGGCTGGAGATTGGGGGGCGAGGCCACCAGTCACATGGATATTTTAAGAGGTGCCAGAACGCACTGCGTTCTGGCTGAAAAGAAGCCCTGCCCCCAAGGCCTTTGTGGGCAAGCCTTTGTGGGCAAATCATTTTAACTTGACCCCCCATTTTGTGGGGTGTTGAGGCCATATTCACTTTTGTCTTCAGCAGATGATGATCTGACCACAGTTCAGGCGAAATCTTCAATGTTGAAACAAGATGTTCCCTTAAAGGTTCAATGCAAAAAATTAAGTCCAAGGTGTGGCCTCTTTCATGTATAGTCACTAAACTTCTCTATTGAGTGAATAATAGTACAGAATCACTTTGCATGGGTTCTTCTGGCAAATAAATAAATAAATTCATACTTTGGCTACAGTAAACATTAAGAAGCAGAAGACTTTCATTGGTTTTAATTGTAGAATAATGAACTGAGGCAGCAATCCTAAACATACTTAACTAGGACTTCTTCTCAATAAATATGCCTAGATTCAGGTGTAGTGGTTAAGGGTGGCAGGACTATAATCTGGAGAACTGAGTTCGATTCCCCACTCCTCTGCTTGAAGGTAACTGGGTAAATCTTGGGTCAGTCACAGTTCTTTTACAGCTCTCTCAACCCCATCCACCTCACAGGATGATTGTCGTGAGGATAATAACACACTTTGTAAACTGCTCTGAGTGGACGTTGTTGTCCTGAAGGGTGGTATATAAATCGAATGTTGTTGTTGTTGTTGTTATTGGTTGATTAACTGATGAGGCTAGTTTTGACAATACAAAGGCATTTTTGCTTATTTATGTTTTAGGCTACTTTCGTCTTGGCATTAGACTGTAATAAGAAATGAGAAAATAATAATTACTTCTAACAATTATGGTATCTTATAATTTAACAAACAAAGCTATCTTAGGCATCTCCTTGTGTTTCAAAAAGATATCTATTTTGAGTATGTGGTAATATGCAAGCTTATTAAATATAATGAATCAATCAGCAAGCAGCACAATTCTATCAGTTACTGAAAATACAATACTATCCACAAGCTATGTTGCTTGCTAGGCTCGACAAGATTGCACAGAAGAACACCTGTACCAGTGAAGTACAACACATTCCACTGGAAAAGGATATGCCGTCATAGTAACACCCTTGTGTGGACATAATGGGTGTGTACTGAGGAAACACAGTCCAAAGCAGCCATTTTCTCCAGGGGAAATGATCTCTGTGATCTGGAGATCAGTTGTAATTCTGGGAGATCTTCAGAAACCACATGAAAGTTGGCAACCCTAAGCACACTACTGAGGAATGCTAGAACAGGTATGCCTAAAATTGGAGAGGATTAAGGGTAAAATCACTGAGAATTTTATCCCAACAGAAGGGCAGGAAAGTAACAATCTAAGAATTTGTTTCCCCTGGAAACCAATGAACAAAATTATCTGGCAAATTTTCTATAACAACCAGCTTCAGTTCTAATAATTAAGAACCAACTAAATTTATTTAAACTATGTAAGAAACAAGAAATAATCAGGGAAGAATGATAAGAAAAGAGAATCTCATGGTTACTTCTTTATTAAAAAGGAGTATTTAGAAACCAGGTAAACAGTAACTAGAGGACAAACTAAACATTACATGCCAATGTATGTAACTATATCCCCATGTCTAAAATTACTCATATTTCTGAAGAAGAAAAACCAGTTCTGGACGGTTAATTGGGAGCAGAGGGAAAACAGGGTTAACATACCTGTAACTTATGTTCATCGAGTTCTTCTGTGCCGACACACATGGGTACTGCGCACGCGCAGGCCAGCCGCCGGAAGATTTTTTTATCGCTTTCCCAGCTCCGAAGGGGCCGTTTGGCGCGCGCCTCAGCGACCGTTTCCCGCCCAAACGGTCACATGCTCCTCAGCGGCCAACGGCCCCTTCCCTCAGTTCTCCCTTGCCGCCGCTCAACCAACACACAGAGCCATAGCCCCGATAAGACCAGAGCCATAGCCCAGCCATAGTACAGCGATCTGTGTTGGAGTTCACAGCGGGGTAGGAGGGAGGGTTGTGTGTCGGCACAGAAGAACTCGATGAACATAAGTTACAGGTATGTTAACCCTGTTTTCATCTTCGTTCTTCTGTGCCTCCACACATGGGAGAGTACCAAGCTTCACACAATAAGGAAGGTGGGGTGAAATCCAACTCAATTTTATTATACAACAAGAAAAAACACAAAAAACAACATATATACACATACCCATATATTACCACAGAAAAATATATCAACCCCACAACATCCAGCAAGTATAAATACATATCAATATATATATATATACACCATATACAGCGACTTCACCTCCCCATTGGAGTATATTAACCATAGCATACTCCTAGGGAAACAAGGAATGGAGGACAGCCCTTGCAACAGCTACATCCTCATTGGCATTTACATCCACAGCGTAATGCCGTACAAAGGTATCGGCGGACGACCAAGTTGCAGCCCTGCGAATAGTAGCTAAAGGTATACCCTTGAGCAGTGCCGAAGATGTCGACTGGGACCGTGTGGAGTGAGCCCTGACACCCAAAGGACAGTCCACCTTAGCCGTGGCATAGGCCTTCACAATGGCTGTCACAATCCAACGTGACACCGTCTGTGCAGACGCCCTGCGGCCTTTGTCCTTCGCCCCGAAACACACAAAAAGGTAAGGACTGTTCCTGAACACCTTTGTCCTCTCCAAATAAAAAGCCAAAGCCCTCCGCAGATCCAAACTGTGGAGGGCCTTCTCCCCTTTAGTTGAAGCTTCAGGGAAAAATACAGGCAGAGAAATCTCTTGTGAAAGGTGGAAGGTTGACACCACCTTGGGCAGGAACGACAGACACGGTCGCAAGACCACCTTATTCGCATGAAAGCGAAGGAACGGGGGGTCTGCCCTAAGAGCAGCCAGCTCGCTGACCCGTCTGGCAGAAGTGATCGCCACGAGGAATGCCACCTTGTAGGAGAGCAAGTCCAGAGGGCACGTAGCCAAAGGCTCAAAAGGGGGCAACATCAACCTGGCCAGGACTAGGGAGAGAGACCACTGGGGCACAGGGGGTGACACAGGCGGGTAAAGATTAAGCATCCCCTTCAAAAACTGGCGAGACTTATGGTGAGAGAAAACCGTGCAGCCATCCACCCGATCATGGAACGCAGAGATGGCCGCAAGGTGCACCTTCAGAGATGCTACACTAAGGCCCTGGTCTTTCAGCTCGCAGAGATAGTCCAAGACCATCCCCAAGGGGCTATCCATAGACGCCACCTTCCTAGAGGCAGCCCAAGCCTCAAACCTACTCCACTTTGCCTTGTAGGCACGCCGTGTGGAGGGCTTCCTAGCGTTCAGTAGGACCTTCCTGACGGGCTCAGAGAAACCTAGGGACGGGGCCGAATCCGCCAAGCGGTCAGGTGTAGTTTCCTGGGCTCGTGGTGAAAGAGCTCCCCGTGTAGGAGGAGATCCCTCCGGGGCGGAAGGGCCACGTAAGTTCGGCCGGACATCTCCAGCAGCTTTGGGAACCAGAGCTGCCGTGGCCAGAACGGAGCCACTAAGATGCAGTCCGTGTTGTCCCTCTCCACCTTGCACAGCACCCTGGGTATGAGAGGGACGGGCGGAAACATGTAATGTAGTCCCCGGGCCCAAGTAAATTGGAAGGCATCCCCAATAGAGAGGGGATCGCTCCCTGCCCGAGAACAAAAGACCTCGGCCTTGGTGTTTGACGACGTCGCAAACACGTCTATGCTCGGGCGACCCCACTTCCGAAAGATCGGCCCAGCGTACTTTGCGTTGAGCCCCCATTCGTGATTCAGCATGTGCACCCTGCTGAGAGTGTCCGCCTGCACATTGTCCGACCCAGCTACATGAATGGCGCGAAGCGTCACCCCATTCCTGATTGCCCATTCCCAAATGAGCGTGGCCTCCCTGCAGAGGATCATGGACACCGTGCCGCCCTGTTGGTTCAGGTAATACATAGCGGTAGTGTTGTCCGTCTGCACCAGCACCTGATGGTTCTGCAAGATTGCTGTGAACGACATAAGTGCAAAACGAACAGCCCTCAGTTCAAGCACATTAATATGGAGACCTTTTTCTCTCTCAGACCAAACATCCTGAACACACAGCTCCCCACAGAAAGCCCCCCACCCTTGCAGAGAGGCGTCCGTGGTTACGGAGAACTCGGGATGATGGAAACCAAATGGGGTCCCTTTAAACAAATTAACATCCGACAACCACCAGTTCAGAGAGGATATAACGGCTCTGGGAACAGAGAATTTAGCAGTCGGAGGATGCTGTAAAGCATTGTATCTCCTCACAAACCAATTCTGAAGCGGGCGCATCCGCAGCCTCGCAAAAGGGACCACCGGAGTCGCAGCAGCCATATGCCCTAACAAGCATTGAATCATGCGCACTGGCTGATAGCGATTCCGTCTAAACAGGGTTACCAGTCTCTTCAAAGAACGTGCCCGCTCTGGAGGCAATAAAGCCTTGGCCTCCCTTGAGTCGAACACTGCCCCAATATAAGGCACAACACGGCTAGGTGTCAGCTTAGATTTTTCAAAGTTAACCAGGAGGCCTAAGCGTTCGCAAGTGTCTAGCACCAATGCCACATCTTGCAGAAGCTTAGCCTCCGAGCTCGCCGTTATGAGCCAATCGTCGAGATAGGGATAGACGGTACAGCCCTGCTCTCGAAGAAAGGAAACCACAGGAGCCACGCACTTAGTAAACACACGTGGGGCTGTGGAAAGGCCGAAGGGGAGAACCTTGTAACGGAATACCCGCTGCTTGTAAACGAAGCACAGAAATTTCCTGTGCTCCTCCAAGATCCCCACGTGGAAATACGCGTCCTTTAAATCCAGGACAGCGAACCAATCCCCCTTCCTCAAAAGGGCAATTATAGCAGGCAGTGTGATCATTTTAAACTTGGTGACCCTTAGAAAGGCATTTAGGCCCCTAAGATCCAAAATTGGACGTAGACCCCCATCCTTCTTAGGGACTAGGAAGAACCGGGAAAAGAAACCCCTCACAGACTCCACAAAGGGCACCTCTTCCACAGCACCCTTAGCCAAGAGGGACCGAATTTCATCCTCCAGCTCAACCAAGGTATTATTCACCGCACTCAGCGGTGAAGTACACATCGGCAGTTCAGTGAATTCCAGCCCGTACCCCTTATCAACAATTGTTAAGACCCATGAGTCAGATGTTATTGACTCCCATTCAGACAAAAAAGGACTGAGTCTGTCCGAAAAGTTCAGGGCTGCCGCAGGGCCGGGTCTTCAGAACTGCCTTCCAGCCCCTTGCGGATCTTTCTGCTGGGGTGGAGGTTGAGACGAGCGGGGCTTGAACGGCCTACGCCTCCTGCCTTGGTGTTGAGCTGGGGTATACTGGCGCTGCGAAGTAGGATACTGCGGATAGTACGGACGGGGTTGGTATCTGCTGCGGTACTGGTAGGGATTATACCTCGATGAATACCGAGACTTGAACGTGGACCTGTCCGCCGGAGTGACCCCCAGGGAGCGAGCTGTTTGCCGGTCCTCCTTCTTCTTCTTAAGCGCCTCGTCGGTGGTGGTAGAGAAGAGGGAGTCACCCTCGAAGGGCAGACGTTCAATCTTGGCCCTCACCTCCTGCGGGAGGGCAGTTGACCGCAACCACGAGTGTCTCCTCAGAAGCACTGCTGATGCCATACCCCGAGCCGCCGTGTCAGCTGCATGACTTCCAGCATTCATCTGTTGTTTTGATAATCGTACTGCCTCCGTCTGCAGCAACGACACCACCGCCTTCTTGTCAGCAGGGAGGTCAGTGACATAGTTGGCTAGCTTCTCCCATAGGTAGAGCTGATAGCCCGCCATAATTGTTTGATAGTTGGCTATCCGGAGGGCTAAAGCAGCGACTGAGTACTGACGCCTACCCAGTGCGTCCATTTTCTTTCCCTCCTTATCCGGTGGTACGGAGGAGGACCCCGACCTCTTGTGTTGAATCTCCTCGGCTATCAAGGATGATGGTGGAGGGTGCTTGATGAGAGACTGCCACGTCCCTTGTTTGATCTTATACATCTGTTCGATGCGTTTGGACGTGGCAGGCAGGTCAGATGGTGACTTCCAGACCTTGTCGATGATCTCCTCCAAGCCCTCCAACATAGGAAAACCTACTGTAGCCGGGTTCTCTCCATAGATTCTGCACAGCAGCTTGTCTTTCGTCTTCGGGACCACGGAAGATACGTCAATCTCCAAGGCCTTGGACATGCGGGCCATTTGGTCTGCATAAATCCGCAGGTCCTCGAAGGGAGAGCTGGTGGATGGACCAACATTGTCGTCTGGGGATGGTTCAGAGAACGACTCAGAGCGGTAGCCGGACCCCACATCCTCGTCATCCTCATCAGACGGAAGAGCTGATACTTCGTCTCCTGGGAAGGGTGGGGGCAACCACTCACGACGGCTAGACGACGACGGCCCCGGATCCGACGATCTGAAGCCAGGCGGAGCCCCTTTCCACTGGCACCGAAAGGCCTCAGGTAGATCTGTAGCCTGTCGATGACGCGCAGCCACAGACCGTTCGGATCCAACTCGCTCGGATCCGACACTCCCCTCCGACCAGTACCGCTGACTACGGGCAGACTGTGCAGGCGAAGGATCCCTGGTCGCCTCTCGGATCCGACGACGCGGAGCCGGGCTCGATTCCGGTGTTGGCGAACGCCGCCCACTCGACAGGACCACATAGGCCCCGGGATCCGGCACCTCTTCTTCAAGGAGGGGACGGTCAGGGGAGTCTAGGTGAGGCGACGGCGTAGGTGGAGACACCAGGACCACCTCCTCTGCAGGCCGGCGCCGAGGGGACCGAGAACGATGTTTGGTCTTCTTAGCCTTCTTCTTCGGCACCGATTCGGAGGAAGCTTTCGGAACCGATGTCCTCTTGGTCGACGCCTTTCGCGCAGCCTCCGGTCCCGGGACTGACGCAGGCCTTTCGATCGACGCCGGGGCTGATCGTATCGGTTCCGACTCTCCCGGTTCCGGCCTCGGAGTCGACCTCCCCGGTTCCGACCTCACCGACGCCGACTTGTGCGGGGACTTCGCAGACCTCGCCACCGAGCTTGCCCTCGATGCAGGCTTGTCCGCCGGGCGGGATGTAGCCACCGATTTTGAAGAGGCTACAGAGCCCGCTCGCGACCGGCTCCCGACATGGGTGGAGGTTCGGCCAGCCTTCTCCGCGGCCCCAGGTTTCTCCGCCTCGGAGGGCCCAGGGGCGTCCAAGACCCGCTGCCACAGTGAAGCCTTGAGGCGGGCGGACCGCTCCTGCCTGGCTTTATGCGTAAAGCCCTGGCAGATCTTACAAGTGGGGACTACATGTTCCTCCCCCAGACAAAGCAGGCAAAGGCTATGCCCATCCGTTTGGGCCATTTTAGCACGGCACTGGGCACAGTGCTTAAACAGGGCTGTAGAAGCCATTCCGAGGGGCAAGCCAAAACGCGAAGTCAAATACAGTCCGGATCGATACACTACCAAATCAGTCAGTCCAAATCACGAAGCAGAAGAAAGGTCAAGTTCAGAATCCAAGTCAAGCACGAGAAAGCAATCCAAAGGCACAGGAAAAAACACGGAGCTACAAGCGAACGTTCTCCTCAAGCGGCGGCAAGAAGAGAACTGAGGGAAGGGGCCGTTGGCCGCTGAGGAGCATGTGACCGTTTGGGCGGGAAACGGTCGCTGAGGCGCGCGCCAAACGGCCCCTTCGGAGCTGGGAAAGCGATAAAAAAATCTTCCGGCGGCTGGCCTGCGCGTGCGCAGTACCCATGTGTGGAGGCACAGAAGAACGAAGATGAACAGCCTAGTATGGGTACTTACTATTTTCCTTTTCACACCACAATTAGCTTTACCCAGTCTTTTGAAACCTTGGCAGGGAAAGAATTATGGGGAGGGGGATTTGGAGTGGGAAACAGGTTGAATGCTCCTCTAGAAATGGGCATTAAAAAAAAAAATGAACCATGTGGTTTGTAGTTCGTCAAATTTCACAAACCACGAACTTTCACAACCCTGTCCCCCAGTTTGCAAACCGTTGTTTGGTTTGTGAAAATGTCACATCCAGGTCAGAAAACTGTCATTTCCGGGTCAGCAGAAGGTCACTTCAGGGCCAGCAGAATGTCACTTCTGGGTCAGCAGAAGGTCTGCAGGAAGTCCATCCCCTGTTGCCTAGGAAACTGATTGATCAGCACCAGGCTGTCTGCAGTGATGAACCAAAAAACGAACCAAATGAACCAGCCTAAAGTTTGTGGTGGTTTGTCAGAAATGGGATCTGACGAACCGCTGGTTCTTGAATCATGAACCGGCCTGGTTCATCATGAATTTTGGTTTGTATTTTGGTTCAAGCCCATCTCTACTCTCTTCCCTGCTCATTACTTTTTGACCTCCTCCCTGCAAATAGTTTCAGAAAGGTAGCTGTGTTGGTCTGCAGCAGAACAGCAGGATTTAATCCTGTGGCATCTTAGAACCTAACAAGATTTTCAGGGCATAACTGTCATGAGTCAGCTCCCTTTGACAGACTGCACTTAAAAGCAGATTTCCTAAGTGCAGCACAATCAGAGAGCTGGGAGGGAAAGAGTTAACTATCGTCTGGAGTGGCGAGCTTGAGTGACAGGCTGCTCCCTCCTCTCTGATTGGTCAGTTTGGAACCAGTCTGAAGGGAGTTAGTTGGTTTCTGATAGGATTATTCAGTATGTGAGTGAGTCTGACAGGGAAGGTCAGATAGGTTCCCTTTGGTGTGAGGGAAGAGGACTCTCTTGCCTTAACCATACTGTTTAAGAACTAAAAGTATAAGTGTCAGCTTAAGCTGAAACCTGTTTTACACAGATATGAGAGAACCGGGAGTGTGTTTGGGCAAGAGTGGTTGGGTAATTATTAGTTGAGACTCCCTTTCAAGCAAAAAGAAGAAGGGTTATATCTTCTGAGGACCAGAAGATTTACTCCTACCCAGTTTCTAAAGGGAAAGGGTTGGCTCTGAGATGGACCCTGGGTCTGTTTTTAAACTAACTCCAGGAAAGCTGAACTGTCATAGGGAACTTTGTGAAGAAACATTTTTGCTGTAACTAAGGTACTAAGTAAAACACCTCTCACTGTTAAGAACCAAGAATATATGAATCTAAGTTTCAAGGACACTATTTTGCTTGTTGCTCAAAGTGTATTCTGTAATACCAATAAAATTTTTCCACAGCATTTCCATCCCTTGACTACATCTACATAATCACTGCCTGTTAAATACAGTTGATATTTCTTCTTGAATGTTATACAGTCTCCAGAACAATTTCCAGCAAAAAGGAAGAGGACTCCTGCTTTTCCCCAACAAGTTACTGGACTGGGCTAAAAGCCAAAATTTTATCTGCCTGTCAGGGTGGGAAAACCAGACTTTCAAAACCATAAATATTAACATGCTACTTGGGGCTGCTCAGTCAAAGCAGGCAAACTGAATTTTGGTGGGGAAAATTTATTTATTTATATTCGATTTATATTCCGCCCTCCCCACACAAGCAGGCTCAGGGCAGATTACAACCAAATAACAATTTAAAATTACATTAAATAGTTTGTACAGTATAAAAACCAATAAAGCATTTCAAAATTACATAGTTAAAAATACATAAACAAAATTAGCCTCATAGTGGGGAATGAAAGGAACTGGTCCGTTATACTCTTTTATTCAGATACAGGCTGAATAATTTTTTCTACTCCTTAACAAGTGATATCAGACTACAGTCAGAACATGGATTGGCATGTTATACATGGTTTGGCTCAAAACTCACTACAATGACTAGACATGGGCACAAACGGGGGGAAAAACGAACACGTTGTTCATTGCTGACGACAAACATGAACAGACGAACAGTAACGAACATGTCCCGTTAATGAACATATTCATTGTTCGTGGGGGCCAGAACGGCCCCTGTTGGACTTAGAGGGCCTATATTCACAGGGAGTGTTCAGCAGGCTCTCCTCCAGCCATCTCCCAAGTTTGGTCAAGATTGCAATACGGATCTTGGAGTTATACATTCCCAAATCCGACGCCCCCAGGAAACTCCCATTCAACACAACTGGAGCCACCAGTTGACTTTGGCCCCATGTACAAGTGGTGGACTTGAAGGCGGGGCTGTTACACCTCTAGGGGTTGGGGGGTTTGGCTGTGCGCCGGCAGCACCCCCCCATGTGCCCACCTGCCAGGCCTCCCAGAGGCTACTTTCCGCCAAGGTATAATAGTGGGTGATCTCGGCGGCCGCTGGGCCTGTGGGCTGGGGGAGGCAGTGGCGGGCCGACTCCCCACTAGGGGGCTGGGGTGTGGCTGCTCACCAGTGGCACCCCCCAGGTGCCCGCCCGCCAGGCCTCCCAGAGGCTACTTTCCGCCAAGTTCAGAAGGTGGGTCAGGTCGGTAGCTGCTGGGCCTGGCGGGCTGGGGGAGGTGGTGGCGGGCTGCCTCCTCTCTAAGGGGCAGGGTGTGTGGCCGCTTGCTGGCGGCACCCCCCATGTGCTCACCCACCAGGCCTCCCAGAGGCTACTTTCCACCAAAGTATAATGGTAGGTGATGTTGGTGGCCGCTGGGCCTGGTAGGCTTGGGGAGGTGGTGGTGGGCTGCCTCCCCTCTAGGAGGCAGGGTGTGTGGCCACTCGCTGGCAGCACCCCCATGTACCTACCTGCTAGGCCTCCCAGAGTCTATTTTCTGCCAAAGGATACATTGAATACTTGCATTGATACATTGAATACCTGTATTGGATTGACAGGAGACAGATACCATGTACAGGCATATTGGGGAGACACGTGGATTGCATAAATATCTGTGTTATCCTGTCATTAGAAAGTTGGAAGGAAAGAACCAAGGGTGGGAGGTGGGGCCCACCCCTAACTTGTAGAAGTGGAGGCTCACGTGCTGGCCATGGAGGCAGTGGATGCCTTCCCCCCGTTGTGGGGGAGGCATCGGTTCCCCTAGGAAAGAGGATTGTGGGCAGACAGATTGTGGGGAGCTGTGGTCTGCCCCCCGCATCACCCACCAGCCTGTCATTACGGATCTGGCAGCCTATTCAGTGCACCCTACAGAAGACGGCAGTTCAACAGAATCTGCACCACTCAGAGACAGCTTACCTGTGCAGGCAGTACAGGTAGGCTGCCACCAGCATCACCCACCTACCTGCCTTCACAGAAAGGACGGGTGTTGCGGCCGGGACTCATTCCCCCCTGCTCAGAGGGGACAGCAGGTGACCAAGGATAGAGGGCCCCATGCTGTACAACCATATGCGCAACGTTGTACCCAAAAGCAGCAGCAGCAGACAGCATCCACCTTCCTGCCTTCACAGAAAAGGTGGGAGGGACCCATTCCCCCTGCTCTGAAGGGACAGCAGGTGCCATAGAAAGGGGGGCACTGTGCAGCACAACCACATGTGAAACAGCTCCTGAGCTGCCACTCATTCCTGAAAGCAGCAGCAGCACACAGCACTCACCTTCCTGCCTTCATGGAAAGGGTAAGAGGAACGCATTCCCCCCTCCTCAGCAGCGACAGCAGGTGCCATGGAAAGGGGGGCACCGTGTGGCACAACCACATGTGCAATAGCTCCTGAGCTGCCCACTGTGCCCAAAACCAGCAGCAGCAGACAGCACTCACCTTCCTGCCTTCACGGAAAGGGTGGGAGGGACCCATTCCCCCCTGCTCAGAGGGGACAGCAGGTGCCATGGAAAGGGGGCCACCGTGCGGTACAACCGTATCAGCAAAAGCAGCAGAGCTGTCCCTCATGGCAAAAAGCAGTGGCAGCTGACATCACCCACCTTCCTGCCTTTGTGGAAAGGATGTGAGTAGCAGCATGGGACCCATTCCCCCCTGCTCAGTGTGGACAGAAGGTGCCATGGATCGGGGGCACTGTGTGGTACCGTATAACCACCTGCGCAACAGCAGCAGAGCTGTCCCTTGTGGCCAAAAGTGGCGGCAGCTGACATCACCCACCATCCTGCTTTTGCAGAAAGGATGGGATGGGCAGGACAGGAGAGGTCGTTGGGAACAGTCATACTGGTTCCATCCAGAGGGGGAGAGGTTGAAAGAGGGAATATCCAGGACTATGTCGGGGAGAGGAAGACAAAGGGTTGTTTATCACAGCCGCATTGCGGAGTGGGACCAGGAAGGTCCATAGGAGGTGGCAGTGCCATGGAAGTTCCCCGTGCCCAAAGGCGGTGGCAGCTGACATGACCCACTTTCCTGCCTTCATGGACAGGATAGGACGGGATGGGCAGGACAGGAGAGGTCGTTGGGAAGGGTCGTATTGGTTCAATCCACAGAGGGTGAGGAGGAAAGAGGGACCAGGAAATTGTCAGGGAGAGGACGCGATGGGAAGGACAAGTTGGGGGGAGGGGTCATATTGGTGCCATCCAGAGAGGGAGAGTTTGAGAGAGGGACTTGGAACTTGTCAGGGAGAGGAGGACTCCTGCCTTCGCGGAAAGGAGGAGACGGACAGGACAGGTCGTTGGGAGGGGTTGGAGCAGTTCCAGAGAGAGAGAGGTCAAAAGAGGGACTGGGAACTGGTCTGGGAGAGGAGGACAGAGGCTTCCTAACTGCACTGCGCAGCAGGACCGGGACGGAGGACCCCAATATCCATCCTGAAGGACTGCGCAAACAGCTGCTGGAGAGGCTTGTCCACCCCTCCTGTGTTGAACTGGAGGCTGCCGCCAACATCACTCGCCTTCCTGCCTTCGCGGAAAGAAAGGGAGTGGCGGGAGCCATTCCCCCCATACACAGCAGCAACAGCAGATGTCCATGGATGGGGGTGCACAGTGCAGCACAACCATATCTGAAAAAGCTTTTGAGCTGCCCCTCGTGTCAAGAAGCAGCAGCAGCAGCAGCAGCAGCACAGCACCCACCTTCCCGCCTTCACGGAAAGGGTGGGATGGACCCATTCCCCCCTGCTCAGAGGGGACAGCTGGTGCCAATGACAGGGGGTGCTGTGCTGCACAACTACATGTGCAACAGCTCCTGATCTGCCCCTTGTGGCCAAAAGCAGCAGCAGCAGACAGCACCCACCTTCCTGCTTTCACAGAAAGGACGTGAGTCGTGGTGGGACACATTCCCCACTGCTCAGGGGACAGCCGGTGCCGTTGACAGGGGGCGCAGTGCTGTGCAACCGTATGTGAAACATCTCCTGAGCTGCCCCCTGTGCCCAAAAGCAGCAGCAGCAGACACCACCCACCTTCCTGCCTTCACGGAAAGGGTGGGTGGGAGGGACTCATTCGTCCCTGCACAGAGGGGACAGCAGGTGCCATGGAAAGGGGGGTACCGTGCGGTGCAACCCTATCAGCAACAGCAGCACAGCTGTCCCTTGTGGCCAAAAGTGGCAGCAGCTGACATCCACCCACATCCTGCCTTCACGGAAAGGATAGGATGGACAGGACAGGAGAGGTCATTGGGAGGGGTTGGAGTGTCCCAGAGAGGGAGAGGTCAAAAGAGGGAACTTCCAGGACCTTGTCAGGGAAAGGAGGACAGTGGGTTGCTTGTCACGGCCGCATTGCACAGCAGGACCAGGAAGGCCCAAAGACAGTGGCCATGGCGTGGTAGTCCCCCGTGCTCAAAGGCAGTGGCAGCTGACATTACCCACACTCCTGCCTTCGTGGACAGGATGGGATGAGCAGGACAAATTGTGGGGTGGGGTCGTATTGGTGCCATCCAGAGAGGGAGAGGTTAAAAGAGAGAAGGGGAACTTGTCTGGGAGAAGAGGGCAAAGGGTTCCCCTACAGAGGACATCTGGGCAAGGACTCTCCATTCCATGGAACTTAGGCTCAGCTCCTCTCCCCAACTCAGAATGTACGTGGATGACAGGATGTCCTACAACGGGCCCCTCTGCTCCACCAGACGACATACCATGTCATAGTTGAAGTTTCAGAGGGTGGGCAGGTCCTGAAAGAGTTGATGCTCAGGGTCCCCCTCCCCTTGCCTCTGGAACAGCTTGCAGGAAGAGTTGATGCTGTGGGAGAAGTGGGAAGCGATCCGGCAGCAGCTGTCCAGCAGACTGCGCATCCACAAGGTTCCCTTGTCCCAGCTGTCCCTTGGCTTGCTCCCCAGCCCAAGCACCTCCCTCATCACCAGGTGCAGCTAGTGCGCCATGCACACCAGGCCCGGGAGGGATGCCTCTTTCAGGGCTGCCAACATGTTGCTTCTGGCGTCCGTCACCATGAAGCCACAGACAAACCCTTCCACCCCCACCGTCCACTCCCTCAGAGCCACCTTTATGGTGGTGGTGATGTTCTTCCCACTATGGATCTCGTCCATCCCCTGGGACTGGAGAAGAACTACCCTGTAGCCTGGTGTCAAGCATGGCATCTTTTTCCGGGTGCCAGTTCTTTCCCTGGGGTGGCGGAGGTCCCCGGTTGCCACCAGTGGGCAGTGATGGCAAGGTACCTGTGATGGCCGCTGCTCCAGAGTCCGGTCATGAAGTGTACAGTACAGCCTTTGGTAGCCGACAGCTCCCTGACCACAGGCTCGGGTGGCGCATCTTCAGGTGCCTAGTCAGGATCATCGATGACAGGTGCTTCGGGTCATTACCTCTGCGCACCACGCCATCACAGACATGGCACTGCACCACACGGGGGTCATTCAGAAGGGCTCGAAAGAGCCTCCATACAGAGAGTTTCAACCATGGCCCACTAACTGTTCCAGGGGAAGGAGGATGAAGGGTTACTGGCTACGCTGCGGAGCTGGCAACGGAAGTTGGAGTGAGGGGTGGACTGCAGGCAGGGACAGCACAGGGAGTTTGGGATGGGGACGGGATGGATGTTTCATCGAACCCCAACCATTTCTCCATGGATCCCTCCTCCTCCTCAAAAAGTTTAAAGAGTTCCTCTTCCCCAGCAGCAAGAGCTCTTCAGCCTTCTCCACAGATCCCACAGGTGATTTTTGGGGAGCGGGAGTTTCTGCTGCCCCAGCGCCCTGCCTAGTACTGCTTTTCATGAGGCAACTGGGACAATCTTTGCACTTCCCTCCACGACCACCCTTGGCCCCCGGCCGAAGCCTCATTGTGCCAGCAAACAAGAATTAAGGAGGAAAGAAAAGGAGAGAACACTGTGAGATCTCAGTTGAGGTGCCCACTGAGCTTGGCCCCAGGGCCTGGCAGCAGCCCTGGAACCAGAGGGAATGGGCTAGAGCCCTAGCCCAGCACTCCCAGACACCTGACCAGATCAGGCACTAATAACCAGGGTGAGCCCTCAGCCAAGGTGCCCACTGAGTTTGGCCCCAGGAACCAGAGGAAGGGGGTAGAGCCCTAGCCCAGCACTCCCAGATACCTGACCAAAATCAGATCAGGCAGTAATAATAGTAATCAGTGTGAGCCCTCAGCTGAAGTGCTCATTGAACTTGGCTCTAGGGCCTGGCGGTAGCCCTGGAACCAGAGGGTTAGATCCCTATCCCACCCACTACACACAGAAAAAATCCCAGCTCCAATGCACTCTCCCTGTCTCTCTTCCAAAAGGCTAGCAACAACTCTCTCCAACTCCACTGCCTGCTGAAACTGAAAAGCGAGAGCTTGGAGCATGCTTCCTTTTATAACCAGAGGTCTCACAGAGAAAAGCAGGAGGTCTGTGGCTGGCAGTCAGAACTGCCTAACAGGGTTTGCAGGGATGAGATTGAAGTGCCCATGGCTACAGAACACCACCCCTCCACCCTGGTCTCTGGTCCCATCTAACCAATTGTAACCAATTGGTTGGGAGGCAACACTTGGGAGGCAGACCTGCCCATCAAGCTAAGTTGGGCTTAGATTGGGGTTTCCAGGGCAACAGAAGGAGTGCAGACAGAGTTCAGGCAGTTCCTGCT